>NC_072775.1:16773634-17073634 GCF_022539595.1 Amphiprion ocellaris
AAAGGAGGGCATGAAAAACACTCCGGAATGGTTTTCTTTGGAGAAAAAAAAATCATCATGAATTTTGGCGCAAAAAAAACGCCTTACTATACTATGTCGAAAAAAAAATTTGATTTTGCAAACATGTTGTAAAAACGTGCCATATGATGAAATAATGTAAAAGAGGCCTTGAAAAACACTCCAGAAAGGTTTTCTTTGAAAAAAAAAATCATTATGAATTTTGGCGCAAAAAAAACGCCTTACTATACTATGTCGAAAAAAAATGCCATTTTTCAAACATGTTGTAAAAACGTGCCATATGATGAAATAATGTAAAGGAGGGCGTGAAAAACACTCCAGAAAGGTTTTCTTTGAAAAAAGAAATCATCATGAATTTTGGCGCAAAAAAAACGCCTTACTATACTATGTCGAAAAAAAAATTTGATTTTGCAAACATGTTGTAAAAACGTGCCATATGATGAAATAATGTAAAAGAGGCCATGAAAAACACTCCAGAAAGGTTTTCTTTGAAAAAAAAAAATCATTATGAATTTTGGCGCAAAAAAAAACGCCTTACTATACTATGTCGAAAAAAAATGCCATTTTTCAAACATGTTGTAAAAACATGCCATATGATGAAATAATGTTAAGGAGGGCATGAAAAACACTCCAGAAAGGTTTTCTTTGAAAAAAAAATCATGAATTTTGGCGCAAAAAAAAACGCCATAGTGTACTATGTCGAAAAAAAATTGTGATTTTTCAACATGTTGTAAAAACGTGCCATGTGATGAAATAATGTAAAGGAGGCCGTGAAAAACACTATGGTAAGGTTTTCTTTGAAAAAAAACTCATCATGAATTTTGGCGTAAAAAAATGCCTTACTATACTATGTTGAAAAAAAATGCCATTTTTCAAACATGTTGTAAAAACATGACATATGATGGAATAATGTAAAGGAGGGTGTGAAAAACACTCCAGAAAGGTTTTCTTTGAAAAAAAATCATCATGAATTTTGGCACAAAAAAAAACGCCTTACTATACTATGTCAAAAAAAAATGCCATTTTTCAAACATGTTGTAAAAACGTGCCATGTGATGAAATAATGTAAAGTAGGCCTTGAAAAACACTCCGGAAAGGTTTTCTTTGAAAAAAAAATCATCATGAATTTTGGCGTAAAAAAACGCCATACTATACTATGTCGAAAAAAAATTAGATTTTTCAAACATGTTGTAAAAACTTGTCATATGATGAAATAATGTAAAGGAGGGCATGAAAAACACTCCACAAAGGTTTTCTTTGAAAAAAAAAATCATCATGAATTTTGGCGCAAATAAACGCCTTACTATACTATGTCGAAAAAAAATGCCATTTTTCAAACATGTTGTAAAAACGTGCCATATGATGAAATAATGTAAAGGAGGGCGTGAAAAACACTCCAGAAAGGTTTTCTTTGAAAAAAAAATCATCATGACTTTTGGCGCAAAAAAAAACGCCTTACTATACTATGTCGAAAAAAAAAGGGATGTTTCAAACATGTTGTAAAAACGTGCCATATGATGAAATAATGTAAAGGAGGGCGTGAAAAACACTCCAGAAAGGTTTTCTTTGAAAAAAAAATCATCATGAATTTTGGCGCAAAAAAAAACGCGTGTACTATGTCGAAAAAAAATTGTGATTTTTCAACATGTTGTAAAAACATGCCATGTGATGAAATAATGTAAAGGAGGCCATGAAAAACACTCCAGAAAGGTTTTCTTTGAAAAAAAAACATCATGAATTTTGGCGCAAAAAAAACACCTTACTATACTATGTTGAAAAAAAATGCGATTTTTCAAACATGTTGTAAAAACGTGCCATATGATGAAATAATGTAAAGGAGGGCGTGAAAAACACTCCAGAAAGGTTTTCTTTGAAAAAAAAATCATCATGAATTTTGGCGCAAAAAAAACACCTTACTATACTATGTTGAAAAAAAATGCGATTTGTCAACATGTTGCAAAAACGTGCCATATGATGAAATAATGTAAAGTAGGCCGTGGAAAACACTATGGTAAGGTTTTCGATGCAAAGAAAATCATCATGAATTTTGGCGCAAAAAAACGCCACAGTATTTACTATGTCGAAAAAAAAGATTTTTCAACATGTTGTAAAAACGTGCCATATGATGAAATAATAATAACATTTGTGGTCACATTTTGGACGACATACAAAACTATGACGTTTTTTGAGCCACATGCTATACCATGACGTTTTTTGGGCGACATGCTATATTATGAAGTTTTTAGAGCGACATGCTAAACTATGATGTTTTTAGAGTGACATGCTATACTATGACGTTTTTTGGACGACATGCTTTTCTATGATGTTTTATGGACGACATGCTATGCTGATACGTTTTTTGGACCAAAGGCTATACAATGACATTTTTAGAGCGACATGCTATACAATGATGTTTTTTGAGCGACATGCTGTACTATGACGTTTTTAGAGTGACATGCTATACTGTGACATTTTTTGGACCAAAGGCCATACAATGACGTTTTTAGAGTGACATGCTATACTATGACGTTTGTTGGGTGACACTCTATACTATAGGCTTTTTAAATTGACATATTACTATGACATTTTTTTTGTTTTAGTTATTTTTTGTTTTTTAGCAACATATAAGAATTTGAACAGTTTTAAAAATTACTATACTTTTACTTGTGCAATGAAATATTATTCTATGGCATTTTTTAGACGACATATACTCTGATGTTTTCTTGAAAAACATACTATTTTGACAATATACTGCACTATGACATTGTTTGAACCACATATCATACATGACAATTTTAGGCAACATCCTATCACTTTGCACTTTTTGAACCACATAATAATCAGTTGTTTTTTTTGCCGACATGGTATACTATGAACTACAGGCCATACTATGTTATTCTTGAAAAGTATACTATACTTTGACATTTTCTGAACTACATCCTATACTATGACGTTATACAGAGAGTGCTTTGGTTACATGTTGATTTATAATCTAGATTTTTTTCTGTTTTGTTTTTTGACGGGATTACCACAGACCTGACCGTGAACACCGTTCACCCACCCGAGGGAGACGCTGCCTAAGATCTCAAGGCTGCTTGGTCGTAGTCTTTCTGGTCCTGCTCCAGAACGCCTTCATCAACTACGTCTTCTTTTGAAGAGGCCCTCAGATGCTGCAATCTCTGACCTTAAGGAGGAACTGCTACTTTCACTCTGTAACGAGACGGCGGTTATTTTAAAGACCCAGCTCCTGGCGGCTTTGAGTGAAAGTTTAACACCCATCAAAACGGAACTACAGACAGTTAAATCTGAGCTGTCGGTCAGTATTTCAAACATCAAGTCCAACCCGGCTGCGCTAAAGCACGCTGTGGGTGAAACGGAAACTTCACTCTCCACATCACCGATGACATCGTCACACTCCAAAGCAGAGCACCTGTCTGCTGAACTTTTAAAAGTGGACTATAAATGTGAAGAATGTGAGCAGCAGCAGCCTGTGAGCAGCAGAACAGATGTGATCAGAAAGAAGTCATTTTCTTTTTTCTTTTCTTTCTAGAAAGACTTCATGCTGTCAGATGCAGATGTTGGAGCTGATTCTGATCTTTCAGGATAAATAGCTGCTTTTCCTTCACAGACTTTTCAGGAAATTATTCTCTCAGGTTTTCTCTGCTATTTATATTTTTATTTTCTGTGATCATTTCATTATTTCTTTATTGTAAAAATAAAGTTTGAGGCATAAAGACTCATTTAGTTGTTTTAATCCTGAAATCTTTGATGTAGCAGAACTAAACTTCCATTTTCCTTCTTGTACTTCTGATACTAGAACTATACGTATCTTCAACACGGATCATCTGCTTTTAATGAATCAGCAGCAACATCACAACAACAAATGAGACAATTTTCAACAGATTAATGAAACTGATGTCATTTAAAACTATCAGTCTGTTTTAGTGTCAAATTAAAGCCGATTACTGACTAGAACACTGTTACTGTTTTAATCACATTTAAATTTCCTCAACGTTACATTAATGTCAACCAGCCAGTTTTATGAACCACATTACAGGAACACAACACACTTCAGCTGTTTACATGAAACTCAACACATTAGCTTGAAGCTACGTTAGCTTTAATCAGGCTACGACCGAGCAGCTAGCTCGGTTAGCATCGCTAACATTAAAGCTAATATTTACTATGCTAACTTTCTTCTCTGGTCAACACACACTGAAACAAACTCCACCAACATCTGGAGTGCATGGCACACATTACATCTGACACTAAAGCTGCATATAAAGTGCATTAAAAGCGGCACCGATACGAAAATAAACATTTACTTACTGAACTATTAGAGTCCTTTCAGTGTCTGCTGGTAGAATCAGCCGAAGGTAGAAAACTGGTTAAAACAAGCCAACGGACAGGAAAACTGTCTGTGGAAAATGTTGTGCTGCTCCACCGATAAATAAACCAACAGTTATTATATCAGAATTAATCCAAACGAGGAGAGCAGAGTCTCTGCTGCTTCCTCCATAGGACCTGTCAATCATTCCAGACCGGACTGTCAATCAAGTAGTCCCGCCCCCTGGCTTCGCAAAACTTCAACGCTCTATAAAAAAATCATTATTGATTTATTTTAAGATCGGCCACCTGAGCTCTCATTTTGACCATGAAAACTCACGAAAAAAATGTATGTACAGTCTATGCACCGTACTCTGTTTGGCTCCACACTTGCTGATGACCACTTCCGGTCTCAGAAAATGAAAAAACTGACCCTTTTTCCGTTTCTGTCTCTTACTGATTTTACTTTCTTGTTATTCTAAATATAAAACGAAAATCAAAGCATTTAAAAAAAAAAATCGTATATCCCTTTTGGATCATGAAAAGGAAAAACGCCTTGTATTTCAATTTTAATTTTTGTATTTTAAAACGAAAATCAAATAACCACTCGTTTTTTGTTTTACAATACCCGTTTCAGAACGGAAAATCCAATTACCAGATCCGTACACGGACCTAGTAACCACAGCCTGACTTGTTTAATATAAAACTCGACTCAAAAATATACACAGTGAACTAAGGTTTTTTCAAGCAAGGATGTACCTGGATGTTAAAGCACTTTACTGCATTGTAAACGTAATATATAACTAATCAACAACCACTAAACAAAAAGAGAAAGACACCAAATCAGACTATTTGAACAATTTATTAATATGTAGAAAATGTATTAAAAAAGGAACTATATAGTACATGTTTAAGTCAAACTAGAGCTAAATTTGACAGTAATATCCAAGGTTATCCAACAACAAATCCTTAATTTCAGCTTATATGAGCTTTTCAAACAGTCAAGATCACATTTTGTCAACATTTACATTTTCATGGCAAGATTTCAAATCAATGCAGTTACAATATCTGGCTCATGTAACATATCACCAAGTGGTGGCAATATCAGTTCATCAACTTGTGGATGGAAACCCATAAAATGAAGCATTTATTTTTTTTTTGTTTTTGTTTTTGACACCTTATAGGACTTTGTGTTGCATCAGTTAAAGAGAAACTGGAAATTAAATAGCAGGGAAATAATTAGGGATATTAGGTTTGCTTTCCTATTAGCAGCTGGGTACAAACGATGATAGTGTGAATGTATTCTGTTCACTGCAACAGAAGTTTAAACAGTGGGGAAGATAGTCTTTTTGAACATAATGTCAAAAAGTAGAAATTTGACACAATGGAAAACACAAAATACAGACAAAATGCCAAATTAACATCCCCTCGACCGCCAAAAAAATCTGCTGGATCACACTTTATGTGAGAAAGAATCTCTTTAAATTATGCATAATATCAAGAAAATATTTCAGGCTCTTTTTTTCTTTGCAACTTCAGGTATACCTTCAGAACAAGACCATTAGTTTTGCTCAATTTCAAATTATTTGTTTTCCTAAAAGCTGTCGATGATGAAAAATATCACTAAGTTTTTTATTTATTACATTAATGAATGTAATGAAATTTAATGTTTGTCCCATGCATAAGGACACTTTAAACAAGTGCACGAAGAAAATAAGAAACTTAAACTGATGGATTATTGGAAACTAAGTAAAATAATTGTAAATATAACATTAGCTTTCTTCTCGAAGGACTTAAGAGCACCTTATAGTTTGCAATGAGAGAGATCCCTCACAATACAAATGACATTCTGTTCCCTTTCTTCAAAGCTCCCCCACCTTTGTTCCTTGTACAAAAACCTGCTGAGGCAAACTTCATCTAAGTAGTTCATGAAATGAGTACATAGAGAATTCTCTACTCTATTATAAATCACTATGGGAGATGGATTGCATGAGGGAGTCTGAAACAGTCACTTTGACACTAAAATATGAATCAGACCTTTGAACTGTCGCATGTTGATCATCAGGCTTAGAGGCTGATAATCAAAGTGATCTATGTCTTCTGCCTTATAAACCATTACAAGAGCACCTTTTACTCAGATCAGTAAAGAAACATAAATCAAATTGAAACATATTCTGAACACATTTGTTATTTACTGTCAAGCTCTTGACTGCAATTTAGTCAACATGCATTAGGCTCCATCCATCCTTTAGCACAACATTGGTTTAAAATACAATGGTCAAAATGGAAACATTCAAGCGGGCTTTGTGAATTAGTTTGCATCTAAAGGGGGACACATCAAAAAACACAGTATCTTCAACTCTATATCTACATGAGTATATTATTAGTAGTTTATAGAGGGGAGCATTAACTATTGTTTTCAAGTCTAATGAGGAAAAAAAAACAAATGCAAAATATACAGTCGTGATAGGAGGCAGCTTTGCTGGTTTGCTTTAATGAGGAAGGTGAATTGGAGAAAGTAAAACAAATACAGAAGAAACACTTTCCAGAAAATCAAAGAGGAAAAAAACAAGTATTCGGAATACTGTATATGTGAAAACAAATGTTGCTTGCAGTGATGGCGGCATTCATTTCCATGGATCGTAGTGGACAATGCTTTTTGTTTTTATCGATGGTGTAAGAGGAGATTTGGCCAGTTGTGTGTAGTTTGTCTTGAAACTCCACAGAGATAATTTTGCTCCCACAGAGGAGGCAGGAAACTACAACAAAGCAGTTTCCACAAAACTGCAGTCAACTAACTGGCATTGAACACTTTGTGCAACACTGTGAACACTGAATGAAACAAAATGTTCGGTAGGCATGCTGCAGATTACACCCGCCCCAATTAAAAGAATACATTGTCAGCCATGTTTGCTGATGTTCTTTTTTCACTGGGGAGCTTAAATTGTGAAGCAAGTGAAAGAAGAGCACAGTAGAAAGACTTGGCTCCACTCCACCAACTATTTTGCTTTCTTTGTTAAGTTCATTTCAGCTAGCAGTGGGAGAGAAGCCAGGCTAAAATCTGCACCATGCCCACCCTGACTTTCTTCTGCATAGAGTTTAGTGATCACAATGCATAAAATAATGCCTGGGGACACGATTACCATAAAAGTCCCTGAAAAAATGGGATTCTAATTATACAGGAAAAAGCTGCTTCAGTGACTTTGGTGACAGAACTGACTGGCGTCTCTCCAAACAGTAGGCCAAGTCTTTATTATGCAGGTCTTTGGTTAAATGTTAGATCTATCAGCACCATCTCTGCAAGCAAACACAACATCTGCAACAAGGTTGAAACAGTTATTAAGTGATTATTTGCTTGAAAATAAAGTCCAGGAAATACTAAGTGCCCATGACCAACTAAAGAAATTAACTGAATAAACAACAATAGCTTTGCTGTGTTCCCACTCACAGTGCAAATATTGTCAGTGTGGCTACCTATAATAACATAATATTGATGATTATTTTCATTCTGCTTTAACAGTTAACACAAAAAGATACTGTAATCAACAGTGGAAATAAAACAAACACGACAGATGGTAGTAAAGCTGATTGCTGGTGCACTGCTTTGTGATTGATGATTCTGGATGTTCGATTTTGCTTTTAAATGCTAATTTTATCTCATTTCCAGTATTTGTCATCATGTTTATGTTACCTTAATATAGGGTCAAAAACCAAGGCATCAAATCATATTAAGTAGATGGACTTTGTCACAATATCAGTTATAAAAATATATATATATTACAGTTAAGGGTTTTAAGGGCATATACAGTATATTTTTAGTTAAAAGTGTTTTTTGTAACGGTTAAAATAACGCTAGCTCTCACGCTTGAGGGCATTTCTGAGCACATTTCCTCGCATCCCAGGGAAAGGCAAATCCCAGATTAAACAGAAACAAAGCTTCTTGGTTTGCCTTTCCTTTTTTTTTTTTTAACAGCAAATAGAACCATTGTCATTCAAAGTATTTAATAAATTACATACAGTGTCTTCTATCGTCTGGGTAGAAGTACAGCAGGGAAAGACAGCTAAAGCCGGGCAGGTGCAGAGATCAACAGAGTTCGGACATCGGTTCAGCCTCTGCAATTTCATCATCAGATCCACAGTTATAACAGCTTATGATAGTTGGTAGTGTATTAATGTGTTTTATTATTTTACAAATCTTAATAAAATATTAGTAGCTTTTTGTAATAACCCACAGTAGCCTTGGCGCTGTTGAATTACAGCCTGCCTTTTCTATCAGTGAGGCACACAGATTGCAGAAACTCAACACTAAACATCATCTGAACTCTATTCATCCATGACTCTGGGCTGGACGGAGGTGGTTTGTTTATACAGGGGCAGACCGCCTCCTCTTGTTGCTGATGCTACGGAAGTTGAACGGCCTGATCTTCATCTCCACAAAGGGAATAGAAAACTCATGGCCTTTCCAGTGGTACCAGTTGATACCCTGAAAGAAGCAAAAAGTATGGTTTTTAGAAGCTGCTCCAATCAACAAGACTTTTTAGTCGAGAAGTGGGTGTTAGAAGAAATAACAGGAAAAACAGACCAAGGCTGAAGATGAAAATGTTATATTTTCAGTAAAGGGTATTTTAATTACAGTTGAAAGAAGCAGTCAAAGCTGAAAGGCAAACATCCTGATTTAACAGCTAGCACAATTATGATCTTAGTGTAATTATAGTCTCATTCTAGCCCTGTAAATCCCCATCATCATCAAAACCCTTCCATTTGCAGCTTTCCTCTGAAATTTCTCTCTTCGTGTCTTTAAAACTGTCCATCTCTGCTCTCACCTGTTCTCATTTCATGTCATCAAAAGGCGAAGAGAAAGGAGCAGATCAGAGCGAGAGACACGGTGATGCTAGAAAGCCTTTGTGGTTCAACCTAATCACAGCTTCACACAACACCTTAGTGGCTTTCTGGAGCCATTACAGCATGAAGCTGAGAGAGAGGCACATCACACTTTGGTCAAAAGGAGCAGAGAAGCCGTCAATACTCCCACCTCACATGTACTGAACAAAAAAGATGTCCATTTCAGACTGAAAGTAGGACACTGGTGTTTGTTATTTCAAACCAAACACAGTACATGCTTCTTTGATGCCTCAAATAAACGTTACATTCCACATAAATGCATCAACAAGTTGAAATAGGGATGTTAATGGCTAGTTTTCTGTGTTTAATGCTTTGGAGTTTGCCAATCACTGAGTAATTATTTTTGGTTCTCTCATTAATATTTCAGTAACCTGACATTTACTTCATCTCTTCTTTACATTCTTAAAGTAACAGCTGATTTTGCAGCAAATATTAAGTTCCAATGGTGTTTTATCAATATACAGACCAACTGTAAGTCATTTATTTAGCAATCAATCACATATTAATATTAATTTTGACAACTATTTGTCAAGGGAATTGTTTGAACTTTATTCCAAAATTAAAGTCAGTGGAGAGTGTTAGAATAGACTAAAATCCCACAGAAAGTGTGTGTGTGTTGACTAATCAGTATCAAGCAGCTTCTTCTGTACTAGTTTTATTAAAATTAGACAAGTTGTGTAGCAGGTTTGGTGCTTTGACCTTTTATTACAAGTCTTCCATCAGGCCAATCAGCGTAGTAAATATAAACATGATGTCTGTGGCAAATTTCATGTGATTTAAATGACTAATTTTTAGCCTTTCAAAGTGAAAAGTTTTACCCTTTAATCTCTCTCCAGTAAATTGTCCATTTATGTGAGTTTTGTAAACTGCAAAAACGCACTTTCAAAATGCTGCCCTTTTCAAATGTTGGCATGTTGTTCAAAACATAGTGGAATGGAAGTTCTGGTACTTTTTATGCTTTTTAAACAAAAATCAACAGAAATTACCACAATGATCCAAGTGTGAGCAAGCAACACTGTTGAAAACATTGAGGTAAAACATGGACACTGCTTCTTGATGTTCAGTTTTTTGAAGTACATTTCTAATCATGTCAGCACCACAGAAGAATTTCACCTCTTCTGCACTCAGGTGGCAGCTGAAATCTCAGAAACCAGGAGTTCCCGAAAGCAAAAAGGAGCTGTTACAACCCTATTAACCTCCAAGTCCTCCCACTCTGAACATTTTACAACAAATTTACAGTTTTTTAAAATCTTTTTTTTTTTTTTTTAAGTGACCTTAAGACCCTTATTATGTATCGTTGATAATGTGTATTCCTCAATATATTATACAAGCACAGACCTTTCGGGGACCCTGGAGTTCTGGGGTCATGGAGCAGCTGTCTACTGAATTCATCCTTATTTTGTGTTCTTCCCACTTACAATACAACAAGAAGTGTGTGTGCTTCTCTGTCGGCAGACCAAACCCTATTTTTTTTTCGAACATACGCCACAAGATCTTTAGCATAATTATAATAGTTTACCTGACTACTATATTCACTACATTCACTCTGATTAATCAAGAGACCAAATGGCAGACTGACCTGACTGTGTCTGGACTCGCCGTATTTGCCGTTAAGGTTGGCCCGGTGGCAGTTCTTGTACCACCAGGCTCCTTTGTATGACAAGGCACAGTTAGTGACAGCAATGTCATTGTCTCTGTCTTTTGTAGAGAAGGGCCGGCCCTGGTGGTAGCTGAGGGAGTCACCTGGGATCAGAGGAGAGACAGGTGGAGAGCTTTAAATATCAGCATATGCTGGGCAACACTGGCATATGGCTGCAGTGAATAACGGCAGGAACAGGGGACATAAATGACCAGGCAAGCAGGAGGGAGATAGAGAGACATGAGAGGAAGAGAGAGGAGAGAGACCCTACTTCAGGCTCAATGAATCTATTCTGGCAGAGAGGATTATAATTACAAACATGAGGGGATGACAGGTAATTCTGGCGTATAGTCATGTTGACAGACAGAGAGATACATGGAAAGAGAAGACACGAGTGGAAATGTGGATGACTGCTGAGGCGGATATACGGCATCAAGCAAGACAGAAAAGGAGGCAAGAGGAAAAAATGGTAGCGGAGGGATAGAGCCCATTTTGACATAAAAGAAGGTTAATATGGCAGAAGCTCTCAGTGTTGGCTGTCCTCACTGGTTAAGTGGGTTGATTTACTCACAGAGCCAAATTGAATGCAAAATAATGAGGTATATTAACAGATGTACACATTAAACATGTAATCGGCCACATACCAGCGGTGCCATTGTACTCTCCTATCCTGAGCTTGTAGAGGTTTCTTGCATCTCCAATGGAGAACTTGTCATAGTTGGCGTAGACTGACTGTTGTCCATCCTTCATGTCAATCCGCAGCTCGTAACGGCCCTGAGCAGCAATCTTCTGGATATTGTCTAGACCTGCAGAGAAACATCACGTATTTTAGATTGTTGACACACAATATTAATCTCAACACGGTTACACCTGCTATCTGAACTCAGCTTTTATCTTCCAATTACACCAGCATCCACTCATTCAATCACTGACGAAACATTTGTTTTTGTTGTTTGAATTTTCTATTTTAAAGCCAGATTTGGAAGCCGCAGCTAATATTGTGATTAGATTTCTGTGGTGTCTGGATATAATCCAGTGACAAAAGTGATGCAGGAACGGATTTGAATGAATGTGGATCAGAGATAATGTAAAACCCTTATGTGAAGAATGTACAGTTTGTTTGTTTTTAAATCTGTACTTGCACTGCAGTGTTTTTCTGTGACAGAATATTCACAGAATAATATTGTTTGTACAGGCAGCTTTGTCGGTTAAAGGTTTGAATCCCGATAAGCACTATGTCAGACGTCTTTGTGAGCTGGTCTTATGGCTGTACATGATTGACGCTGTTGAGTGGTGGACACTACCACCACCAGCCCTTCTGCAAATGCCACATGTTGCAACTTTGTGAGATATGCGGCGTTGCTCTCTATCTGAAAGGTAGCAGATAGGAGGCTCGTTTGAACTCTGACAGCCGATAAGGCCCCACACCGACCTGAGCGATTGGAACTGCCTTCACTATCAGATTACAACAAGCGGCCATTTGGAAAAGAACCTCCTTCTCTGCTTCACCTCCGATGGAACCATCGTGTGTGCACTTTTTCTGAACCCGGGAAATGTTTTTAGGGAAAAATAAACATAGTCAAGCCTTTACTGATAAGAAGCAGAGGGCAGAAATCTGTTGCAATATGTCAATGGAAAGCAGATAAAATCTATGTTACAACCCAGTGGCATTTAGGGTGGCAGGGGAAAAGCAATTGTTGTAATAAAATTGTGTTTAACACTCAGTCAGCTCTAATTCCCACTGTATAATCTCACTGTATTATCAGCAATTAATCTACCACCCATCATTTTTAGCTTTTTTTTTTCTCTTAGTTTTATGGGATCAGACTCTTCTATTTCAAACTGCAGCGGTTAAAAATGCATTTTGACACACTATTGCACTCTCGTCCTATTACACTACCAATATTACCATCTCATCACATTTTATTACCAGCCTTCCTCTCACACTTATGTAGAAACACGGAGGGTTGAATTAAAAAAAAAAAGAAAAAGAAAAAAAAAGCGAATGGGATAATGATCACAGATCGCACACGGCCACCCTGGTTTCTCTCCGTTATTACATCATCAAACTGACATTGTAGTCAGCGTGAAACTGGCTGAGGTCAGTGAGTAGGGAGAATAGATTGCCCTGAAGGCAACAATAAAAATGGTCATTCTCAAACTGTATCAGATAATAATGGAATCTCAATTTCCATATTCTTTACTGCTGGCCAGTTAAGTGCCTCTTCTTTTCAGTTTGAGTGGATTTAATATCAATGTTTATGGTTCCTACTGTCCAGTATATTGCTATTCTGTGTGCAGAGGCAGCGATTAGCTAAATGTTCCCTGCAATAGCTCCCCAGGGCTACAATAGTAACCTAATCTCTTGAAGGAACAGTGAAGGTCAAATTCACTGGAACTGCAGAGACCATCTGTATGACGATACTTATTTATATGGATGATAAATTCTAAAGAGGACTTCTTACATAGTGAAAAGAAGTATATAGATGAAAAGACGACATGACAGAATTATTTGTTATTTTGATGTGAAAGTAGCTACAGAAAATATTCAGCAGTGCAGGGACATTCAGAACAGTCACACAGAAAAGTATTGCCTATTTGTGTTTAATTTTGCATGTTAACGTGAGAATACATATGGCCATGGGCATGTTACTGTAAAGAAAAAACTGCCAAATACTTGCTGATTTGGGCCACATCTTGTAGCATTTATTGTCGCAAATCCAGACCTATGACCACAATGCTGTAATGGGTCTGGCTGCACCTGATTAGTATTCTGCTACAGGGGGAAAATGTTCTGGCTCATTTAGATTTCTTCAAACCAATCACAGTAATGTGGGTGGGTGGTGCAAAACCCAGAATGCAGCAGTGGTGCCGTGGCAAAATAGTGTTGGGGGAGTTGTTTTGGTGTAATGGAAGCCAGCACTGTCAAAAACTAGCTAATTCACTGAAGAAAAACAACCAACACTATCTTCATTCGTGAAAGAACTTGGAAAATTCAGCTCGTATGTTGCCAGCATGGAGGTGCCTGGTGTTGTTTTCTGTAGTAAAGAGGTTTTTCAAAATGGTTATACACATTTAGCGGAAGAGGAGGACAAAATCGCATGTAATGCTCAGAGGAAATGGCTGGCTTACTCTTTAATACAGATGTTTGAGAAAAAAAAAAAAAAATCAAGATTATTAACCGTAAGCAGCACTGTGTATTCGTAGGGAAGCCCAAGGATTTTGCGCTTAGTTTAAACACTGGACAGTTTCTCATGGTCAAAAATTTGTCCCTACATCAATAATCTAACTTCACCTGTTTCATAAGATTGCACAATGAATTTTCCTTGACAATGTTTGGAAAAACTAGGAATTTATCGAGATAATTCTGCAATAGGCTATTTTCACAGAAGACATTTCATTATGTCAGAGTAGGGGAAAAAAACAGGTGCAAATAATAAAAATGAGGTTTTAATTTCATGGTCCTGGTATTGTTGATACTGACTCACACTATCCAGGCTTTCCAGAACACCTGCATAGCAGACAGCCTTTGTAAATGTTATTTTCCTACTAGCTTAATACTTAGCTAATAGTAATTATAGTCAGTGCTCACAAACATTTTAACCGGCAGATCAACAAACGAACAAGTACACTTCATGCAGCACTTCCCACATTTTGTGCTGTACACCGAGGCTGCTGTGTTCCCTGCTGTCATGCTATCTGTAATCTGGCATTATGGGGCAGCTCTTCATGCTCCACACCCTGAGGTTACATTAAGCTGCTTTTTTGCGCTGAGAGGACACAGTCACAGTATAGCAAAGAAGAAAAATAGGATGGATGGGAGGGAAAGTGCATCCTAGGAGGCACCTAAAAAGTAAAGCAAGGCCCTAGAGATGAAGGTACCCTCCTATGGTGTACGTTCAGAAGTGGTGAGAGGGCAGATTGTGGCTGATTCAGCTGTAGTGGAAACAGGTCAGACGAAATCTTGCACTCACTGCACCAGATATGTGCAGGCATCTATAAAGTGTATTGTACTGACACAGCCAGTAAAAATCAGCCAAATCTGTGCCAGGACGCCTCTTGCAAGATGCCTTCAGGTGCCTCCGTCAGAAAAGCCAAAGCACTCCTGCCACTTCTTACCTCACTATCCACACTTTATTCTTTGTGGTGTACAAAGAAGATTTCTCTGTGTATGGTGTGTACGTGTATTGTCATCAAACAAAAATATTTATTACAATCATCAAAAGCCCTGTGCTTTTGTGAATAATTCCCTCCTCTCTTTGTTGAAATACAAAAATAGATAAAATATTAATTTATAGCAGCAGACAGCAATTCAGCTATTCCTGTTGTGATGAAATGTTAACAGCTACCTATAAATGCCCTCCCTGCCGTGGTGTACAAAAGTAACAGGAACAGCTGACAACACTTTGCAATTCAACAACAGAAACTACAGCTTTAAAAATAACCGGCGCATCACCCATTCTAACATCCTCAACAAAAACTGTAGCTGTAGTGGTGGATTGGAATGTCACCTCCTGTTCATGATGGGTGAGCTCTAAAAATCTCCCTTTATGCTTTCACCTATTGTATTGTGCTTACTTATGAAACTGTAGTCACTAATGGACTACAGTGCGCCACAGCCACCTTGTATTGTGATCCAGTATGTGTCAGCTGCAAAGTAGTAGACTTCCTTCTGTTATAATGTGGTGATAATGCAATGCTATAAAATTTCCCCCCAGTGTTATTTAATTTCTTTAATCAAAATGTTCAAAAAACCTTCCTCTCAAGGTCCTGATTCACTTGATGAAATATTCATGTAATATTTTCCTTTAATCATCTGCACCAAAACAATAACACAAAAACTGGCCCGTGAAGAAACCTGACTCATTTGCACATTTTCTAATGAATATAATTATTGTTTCATAATGAGATTTGGGGAGGGGGGGAGAAAAATATTCAGCAGTCCATCAAAATAGCGAGGACGTTCTGTTGTTTTGTCTTTGGATCAGAGCGGCGCTAAAAACAATTACCAAGTCATTTCAGGGAGAGATGAGCTTTCAGAGAATCCAGTAATGAATGGGATAGACTTTGTGAAGTCAAGTGCTAAAAGATGAGAAGCGCAAAAAAAGTCTAGCAGAACGTTCCTCCATCGTCATACGAAGTGAAAAATGTTACGAGAAAGGCTTTACCGTCTGCACAAAATATTGAAGACATCTTTCCTCTCCATAAAATACGTGTATCAATTGAAACCAAGTGAAAGCTATGAACCTCTATTGATTCTGTCTATTAAATCCACTTCAGTCATGGGGGCAATAGGTAGATGGAGAAGGTGATGCAGCCTTCAGAAAACCGGTGCAGATATTGAACAAAATGGGTGGCAGGTGGCAACTCAATAAAATGCAGTTGAAATGTATAGGGCACGGTGACAGGTTGAAATAAAGCAGCAGCAGCAAACCTGACCTTACCTGTGAAATATAATACGCCCACTAGCCAATCAGTATCATTGTAGGTTTTTCAAGAAAAAAAAACTGAGCTGCACTCCCCAGTTCCTTTCACTTGACCAAGAAAAAGTGGATGTAGTTCTATCAAGAAGTGGACATGGAGCTTCTCTTTCCCACGCTTCACAGCAAAACAATGAGGGACTTTGGTAAATCTTTGTATTCCAGCTACGCTCATTACTTTTTTCTCTGTATTCATTGTCTCAGAGGAAGACACTCACCAAGCCAGAACTCATCCTCCAGGTTTCCAAAGCCAACCCGATAATCACTCCACTTCCTGGAAAAGTCTGTGAGGCCATTCTGACGACGCTGGAATACCTAAACACCAAAATGATAACATGACAAGATCAGAAAAACAAATCCAAAGATGGCCAATATACTATGCTCGGCATGCGCTCATACTCAGAAGTAGTTTAATATTGATTTTCAACTCAAAATTTTCCCTTTTATATCTGACTGACAGTTTCTTGCTAATCCTAGTGCTATAAAAAGCAAGCTGCTGTCTTCACAGTGACTTACAATCCAGCCTCCTTCATCTGTGGTCATGTCACAGTACACCTGCACACCCTGGCTGGGGTCCCTGTTGATGTAAATGGTGTAGACGCCGCTCAGAGTCTCTCCGTTCAGCAGGTGTTGGGCACAGTTCTGAGGTGTTGCAAACAGGCGACTCCCTGGAGAGGAGCAGAGAACCAGTGTGATGACAAGTTATAATGCGCTTCCTTTCTAACATTCTGACTTAAAATTATTCACTGGGCTGACGTGCATGTAGAGGGCATCGATAGAACAATGTTCAGGCTGTTTAAAGCTTTACTAACTAATATCTGTGTATTAACAGTGGGTTAAATCATTACTTGTAATTCAAATGCAGTTGCAGTGACACACCATCTTTACTACAGAGTGCTTTTGTACCTTTATGCCAACTGTTTAGCTTTTAAGGCCTATATATTTACTCTCAACATTTATCATACTTGTTTCCAGAAACAGCAGGCAGCTATTTCCAGAGAAAAAGCACTGATATATGATATGCTACCTACCCAGATGAATAACATTAGTGAGTGCATTTAGCAGCTCAAGAAACAGGTTTTACCTCAGGAGGTGGTACAACCCAAAACAAAGCTAAAAGGGAAAAGAATATTTGATTTGGGTGTTTGTGAGGTGAACAGAAAGATAATATTAAATAACCACCAATGCTGCTCTGTATTATGTTGGATAACACGCACAGCTACACAATGTCTGTACTTGTCAGTGTTGTGTTTAATACTGATATTTACTTTCAGCACGTTACATTAACTCCTGGTTCTTACTAACTTCATGATGCTTCCTAACACTTGTTTGACTGACATCACCAGTTACACACCAGAGATTAGAGCGCATGGTTCAGCTCAAGACGGCCCCTCTGCAGGTGCTGCCTAATGGAAGGTAGTGAGATGAAAATTGTGCCCGACTTAGGGGACCTATTTTCTCACACCTTTGTTGTGGTGACTATAATGCAAAATGCAGTGCAAAGTCTCTGGGGCCAAGAAAACTCACCCCATTAGAATCACTTCCCAAACTTAGATCAAAGAATACAAATACATTCCATGTGAATGTGAGTGAATGTCTGTATGCTGTACCTGTAGTAAAGGTAGTGGAGACTACAGCGCTGGTGTCTAGTCCTCTTGCAGCCTGCAGCTTGACAGTGTACTCTGTAGTCTCAGCCAATCCCTCCAGTCGAATCCACGTGTCCTCTGCATCGAGGATCAGCTCCTAGTGCACACACAGGACCAAATTTATTCACACAACACCTACTGCAAGAGGGAAACAATGTCTGATAAAGAAATTACCTTCTGTAAGAGTAATAATTTAATGTGCATTCAGTACAAACCTCTGGGCAAAAATAAATTATATTAGAATCCCCTTGAGTCACTGATAAAACACTGAATGGAGCATGGCAACAAAAAAAAAACTTCAAGCTATTCCTTTTCAGGAAACACATGCAGCTTGTTTTTTTTCTTCTTGTAAGACAATATTCTCATGGCAGGACAAATAAGCAAGTTTTGCTCATATGAAATGGAAAAAAGCATATTAGATCTATCTATCTAGCTATATATATATATATATATATATATATATATATATATATATATATATATATATATATATATATATGTGTGTATAGCTGTATATTGCATTAGTAACCGTTAGACTTCTACTGGCAATGGAGCAGGTCTCGCTTCTTGTCTTTTCACTTGTGCAAAGTGTGTAAGAAAACAAAATAAGAGGAACTAAGAAGCCAAAAAAAAGGTTAAGATGAGGATGTTTGAGTGGGTGCTGGAAAGAGGAGGGCGACTTAGACGGAGAGAACAAGATAAAAGACTGTTTTCAGACAGCCAAGCTGAGAAAACTGCATCGCCATCAGGAAACAAACATTCTATTTTTGGTGAAAAAGTCATGACATTACAGTACACTTACTTTCTTTGTTTTTCACAAATCCTCTTTTTTGAGCTCGTCTTAAGGAGCCAACATGTTTGACCATTTCCAAGACTACTGTCTGTGACATCAGTTTCTTAGATGTGACATAAATCCACTGCTTAGTGAGGAATACAAACTTGTGTTGTGTGTGAGTTTATGTGCCTGTGTGTTACGGTTTGGCCTGGATACACATTAAAAATGAACAAGTAAAAATGAAATATTCAGCCAGTTTGGAAAAAGAAATCACACATTCCCAGGCAATGTGTCCCCGTAAATTATGCAGGGAAGCAGCTGGTAAATGGTGTCTGTCTGTCTCAGAGGATCTGACATTTTCCCACTGGGTTTTCAGGGTCAAGATAAGATTTTTATTGCGAGCGAATAGGCCTGTCTTATCAAGGCCAACACATACCTTCATAGGCTTACTATCGATTGTGTATGTGTAGTTGAGTGGCCGGATGTTTGGTCGTCCTTGTGTGAGAACTTCATCATTCCAGGCACGCACATAACCAGCAGTGATACATGCATTTACAAACTATTCAGGAACCGTTAATCAGACAGGAAATTAATCTCACAGCTACTTCGCGTGAATTATAAAGCTCCATTATCCTGGTAAGAGGGAGAAGCTGGCTGAACAGCTGTAAGGCTCACCAATGTGTGGTGAGATTACAGCTGAGGTAATAACAGCTGCATATTTTCAGCCAAGTCAGACTTCAAGTAGCAGCAACCGGAGGAAAATGTCACAAGGAGCACTTCAATCTGTGGCTGCGGTGATCAGTGTTGCTCTGTGCAGAAGTGGTATGACTCATAAGTTGTTGAACAACACGACTACAAAATGTGACATTTCTTGTTGAGGCAAGATGCTGAATATATTTTTCAAGAAGTCGACCACATGGGGTGGGAACAAATAATAGGAAAAGGATTTTCAAACCTACAATTTTTAAATTCTTTTCATTCTAAGGTAACAGTTGTTTGAAAATGAAGGACCGACAGAAAGAATTTGTCAGAATTGATGTCACTGTGATTTTAAAAAAAATTGTGATTGTTTTTTAATTAAAAGGAAGAGAAATGGTATTTCAGATCAGTTTCCATGTTTACTTGACAGGGGAGTCGAGAGACTGAGCCTCAACGGGAGTGAAAATTAAGTAAATACGCTTGTGTTAGAAACTGTAGCTTGCTAGCTTTGGGCCAACAGTGTTTTGTTTGCAGTTATAATGAAGTGAAAGACCACCGGCATCTAAATTGACTGAAATGACATTTGGAGGTTTTTAAGCCGCTTAATGCGATGCAGCGGCTCATTAGCTATGTGCAAAGTGAGGTCAGCAGTAAGGATGTCCTGTACCCATCTTGGGGATCAGTATCAGGACTGATCCAGGCATATATTAATGGATTGATATTGGCTAAATTAAAGCTGGCAGCTAGGCTGTCAAAATACACAGATTAGCTCCAACTGAAACAGAATCCTTCCCCTATCTCTCCTCTCTTATTACCAAAGAGCAGCACCCAAAATATTCAGGTAGCAGCTTCTCATTTTTAGTTGGCACTGAGTGTCGGTCACTGGTGGAAAAACATGGGCTGTGACAGACCAGACCAGCTGTTACTGATTAACGTTATTTCTCTGAGTAACTTGATGGCATGGCATTATTATATACACTTAAACTTATGGTGTGAACCAAATGTCCTCTTTCCAGCTGATTGCATCACATCCAGTTTGTTTGAGGAGGGCGTCAAACACATATTAAATCAACATCTAGGTAAATATAAATGGACTTAAGTGAAACTCTGTATCAGCACACAATTTTAAGACATGTCTCTGGTAAAAAGTTCACTTTTCCACAGTGGATATTTGTTTGCTTCCTGACCTAGTAAGCTAAAATAAGGTGTGTGCTAATATTTGGATGTTCGATTAGGAGAAGTGGAAAGCTCATGTAAGTTGTTGTTTGAAGGTGAATGTCTGTCAGTATGACCCCGTATTTATGATAGAACAGAGACACTGCATGAAGCAAATACACTTTAAAGTTAACAAGCTGTTGTGTGTTGGTCGTATGAACATAAGTTATCCATCTGTACAGAAGGAAATAGTGTATTGTAAAGAGTCTAAAATCTAAATATGTTCTTTTTGGATATTATATGTTCAAGGGCTGTATGATATTGGAGGAAACTGACATTGAGATATTTAGTTTAGATTTGTATTTTGTTTGTGTGCAATAGATATTGCCATATGAAAAAACAGAAATTTTCAACAGATGATAATAATATTTGGAAAGAATGAATCCTACAATGATCAGGTTGATTTTGTTTATGTTTTTTTAGGGGACTGGAACTAAATATTAAAATAAATAATAATAATTTAAAAAAAGCTGATAAAAGCCATAATGATCTTTATCATATCATGTAAAACTGGCAAAAGCATCTGAAATAGTATTTTGCTTTGAATGGCTTTCAGATCTAGATTTGCCAACAATTTCAAGACACAGTGGCAGAGGACCTGTTTTTGGTCAACATCATGCTTTCTGTAGCTGAAATATTTCCATACAACTGACACTGCATTTCTTTTTGTGACAAATTGTCAACGAAGTCTGTGTCTTGTGAATAAAATTGCAAAAACCACTACATATCCAAGAATCCTTAAATCAGAGTAAATGATGTTCAATCAGACAGACTGTAGATTAATTATGGAATACAAGAAGACAAGCAGGTTTCTTTCTGTATCAAGCAGAGAAAAAAGCTGCAGCTGACGTGTTTCAGTGTTTCCTTTCTTCATGTTGCACATGTTATGATGTGATGTGTTATGTTGTGCAGCCCTAGCATGCACACTTATTATACTGATAGGTATTCTGTAGGGAAAAACATGTGGTTTAAAGTCTGTTTGAACTAAACATGCAAACGTATGCAACGTCTTGGGAATGGGACATAAAATATTGATTTAGTGTTTGTGTAAAAACAAAACATTATTGTCGAAAAGGACAAATAGGCAGAGAAAAAAAAAAGAAGAGGTTTGTTTGCTTCGGAAAGTCAAATCTTTTAAAAAGGACCATCTGCAGAATTACTGTTGCATTCTTTGTGCATGAGTGACACCCGATGGTCAACCGCACAGCACTGCCACACTTACACTGTTGGAGTGTGTGTGTGTGTGTGTGTGTGTGTGTGTGTGTGTGTGTGTGTGTGTGTGTGTGTGTGCGAGGCGGAGCCTTGTGGCAGATCATCACTACATTAGTATGGATGTGCGTATGTGTTCTGACCACACAGCTCTTACTAATGTGCTTTATTACCATTACTCAGCCACATCAAAACGTTTAATCAAAATAAGCAATGTCTCTACTGAGGTACATTAGAGTAATATCTCTATTGGACAGGCAATTTCACTGTGTAGTTCCCCTGTGTGTGCATCGGTGTGTGTGTGTGTTCCTGTGTCCCTGAACGTGTGCATGCTCCACATCAAGGGATTACATGAATGAAGGATAAAGTTTGAATTGCAAAGTGCTTGTCATGAAGTTGTGATTGTGCATTAGTATTTTTCGTCATCATTGTTCAACTCCAGTGTAACGACTTGATTCAATTTTGTACTTTCCATAATACAAGAAGGAACTTCCATACGTGCAGAGTTAGGTTTCTATTTTCAGGAGAATGGATAAACAAAAGTATAGCTCATCTCTTGTACACATTCACTGTTGATTGATGCTCGCTAGGTCTTCCAGAAACGCCACATATGGAGATACATATTGGCTGCAGATGTTAACAGTCATGGATTTTAAGTACATGCTGGACACAAAAGTCCCGTATTTCACTTACTTTCCGGCTGCCATCTGCAGACTTATAGGTGAGCATGTAGTTGTCAATTTCTGCAATTGGTGGCTGCCAGGAAATAAGAGCGCTGCGATGATTCACTTCGCTGGCTGTCAGGTTCAGGGGTGCGTCCATGGCTGCCAAAAAGAGAGAGAATAAATTACTTTTAGACTCAGTTTAGTTGGATGCAAAACAAAATACTTCTGCTGGATAAACAGTTGCTGTAATTTTGTTTTCTGTATTTTGCTGCACATATGCTCTGCAGTGTGTTGCAGTGCTTAAATATTGACTAAGGTGTTAATTTGTCCACCCACTTCTTCAAAACACCATTGTTTTCATTTACAGTCATTCTGTTTAAGTTGATGCACTAGTGTTTGGGAAGGGCAAGACAAACACCTGATGTGGAAAACAAGACTAGTGCTGAAGAATATCGCATAATATTAGTGTATTTAGAATTAAATATGCAGTTTTACAGGAGCCAAGTACCACCCCTGTGCTTGGGAAACTTGAATGGAACTACCTGATGCAGGTGGGCACAGAAATTAAATTCTGCTGTTAGGTTCTTTTTAGTTTCATTTTAATGCTACAAAAATAACAATCAAGACACTCCAAGTGCTTTTGTTATGATAAAACACTTACATTTCTTTCTTATTTATGTGACAAATAAAAAGCATTAAGGTTCTGCTCAGGGAAAGAGGCAGAAACTCCTTTGTTAATTTAGAATTGGAACTCATATGCTGATGGAATTTTTCAGCATATGACGTATCGCAATTTGAGGTCCTAAAGGTTGAATATTTAGCTGATAGCAATCCGGCTTTAGGAAAAAAGCTGTAAGATAAAGTAATAAGTTTGCAAATGATCAGTCAAGAGCTAAATGAAGAATGTGTTAATAATGAGTTGGTTAATTCACAGTTTCATTATAAAGACGTCTGAGCTCCACACAGAATAGTTAGAAATAATGTACTTTTACAACATACATCAGCTGTGTTAATTTGTTATTCCTACTTTTTTTAAACATTTATTTTAAGGCAATTTCTGTATTCATTGTATTATTTATCTTCCATGTTATGGGGGGTTTGGATTTATATAATAGTTTTATTAAATAAATAAGCAGACAAGACACAATAATAAACTGAACTGAATTCAGTCTGGTGTCCTGGAGGCTTTCTGTTAATGAAGACAAGCCGTGGCTCTTTCACTATCAGTAAAAAGCAGCAGACAATGCCAGCAAAACAATCAGCAGAAAAACAATCAGCAGTACTGTAGGCAGTAGAATCTGTGCCTTAAAGGCACAAATGAATCTGGAAATTAGACCCCACTGACCTACAGGAAATCTGCAGGGAGGTAAATGATGTACAAATCAGTTTGTCTTTGCCAACTTTCTGTTTACAGGCCAGTCTATAACAATGCAACCTAAAAAGACTGGACTTCTTTCAGGTTTTGCCTCTCTGGACAGACCCAGCAGTGACCTGGTCGCTTGATAAAACCTGACACCAGCTGAGGATTTTGCCATTTACATTTTTCTGCCACTTAAATCACAATATTTAATATTTAAAGGATGGAGCTATCATTATCATGCACTTCCTGTTAACTGTTAACATAAAGAGACAATGTGCAGTACTAGTGTGTATCTCAATATTCCTTTAGATTTAATGCAGCATTCAACAAACGTATATTAAACACATAGTGCATTTGTGTATGTGGGATTAACTTCGCTATGTAATGAAGGAACATGTCACCCAATGCAGTGGAATGACTCATTTATGTGTTTTTATTGGTTTTGAGAGAACAATCAAGGTCTCGTGACAGCGCAGATCAGCCACAACATCAATAGCATCAGCCTAATATTGCATCGATCCACTCGTGCCACAAAACGGTTCTGACCCTTGAGGCCATCACAAGATCTCTGGAAGTGTCTGGTAGTGTCAGGCACCACCGGGTTAGCAGCAAAACCTTTCAGTTCTATAAGCTGCAATGTGTGGCTACTACGGATCACACTTGTTTTTCCGTCACATCCAACAGATACTCGATCGGTTTGAGATCTGGGGACTTTGAAGGCCAAGTCAACACCATAAACTCTTCATCATGGTCCTAAACCTATTCCTGAACAATGTTTGCAGTGTGGCAGGGTGAATTATCCCCAGGCCTTGAAGGGGTTAATGTGGTCAGCAACAATGCTTAAATAGATGGTAAAAGTAACATTCTCATGAATGCCGATTCCAAGGTTTCCCAGCACAGCATTGCTGAGTGCATCTGCCTGCCTCTGCTGGCTTGTTTTTTCCCCCATTATGCTTCCTGCTGCCATCTCTTCCCCAGGTAAACAATGCACACACACCTGGTTATCCACATGATGTAAAAGAAAGCATGATTCATCAGTCCAAGCCACCTTCTTCCATTGCTCCATGGTCTAGTTCTGATACTCATGTGGCCACTGGAGGCCTTTCAGCACTAGGCAGGTGTCAGCATGGGCACTCTGCCCAGTCTGCAGACACACAGCTCCATTCACAGCTAGCTGCTTTGCACCGTGTCCTGACACCTTTCTGTCACAGCAGCATTTAGGTTTTCAGTGACTCCTCTGTGGGATTGGAACACATGATGTGTTGCCTGTTCACCAGTTGTCCTTCCTTGGACAACTTTGAATAAAACTAATGACTGCATACTGCGATCATCCCACAAGACCTGCTGCTTTGGAGATGCTCTGACTCAGTCTTCTTACCACCAGAATTTGCCTCTTGTCAAAGGCACAATTTTTGTCTGCTTCCAACAAAACTTCAGAAACTGATTGTTCACCTGCTGTCTAAAATTTTCCACCTCACGACAGCTGCCATTGTAACAAGATAATCAAAGTTATTCACTTCGCCTGTCAGTGGTTTAAATGGTGTGGCTGATTGGTGTATATTAAGCTTTGAAAACATGGACAATAAAAGAAAAGTATGACAATACCAGTTTTATTCCTCAATGCTTTATAACCAATGACTTACAGGATAATTTAGACATCAACAAAGGATTTCATCTGGAAACTATATTTATAGAAAAAATAATATAACTTTGGAGACATTGCTTGGATCTCTACTTTCTAAGCAATTGAAACAACATAAGAAAAGGCACTCATATCTTTATAAAAAAATCTAACTTACGACACATTCTTGAACATGTAGTCTGTCTACGATGAGGTGGATAAAATATCCACGTCAGTAATCCTCAATCCCCACAGGTCGAAGGAAAAAGAGCAGTGAGACACTTCCATGTTTAGTAACAGCATATCAGCCTCAAAAGCATTCAAGCCCTTGATCAGCAAGCCCACCCAAGTTTTACTGCACATTACATCACATCACCCAAATATATTCTTGGTCCCTGCACAGCTTTAAACAAGGCTTGAATATAGTGCCTTTGTTGATACTTTAACCACATCACATGGAGACTCACCTCAATTTCCCCACCTTACATCACCCTTTTTGACTCAATATCTGATCTTCCGACATGGTAACTGAAGCATTGACACGCCGTAACCTCATTTTAGTGCATGATTGAAAATAGATGACCCTCTATTCAGAAAATCAGTTTCCAGGAGTTACATCATGACTCTGGGGCGCATCGTCAGACAGTCACCCAGTAGCGTTTAGTGTAAGGGAGGCCGGGGCGCCGAGACAAATGAGGTGGTGCGCTTTGTGCGCTTTGCAATTCGATGTCACCACTGTGAATATGAAATAAAGATATCTACGACATGGCTGTCTCTTTCTCTGATTCGCTTTGCCCGATTGTCAGGGTTTTGATTCACTCTGTTTTTTCTTCCATGTATGCCTTTGTCATGAAACAAATGTAGTTTTTTGTAAACGGCTTGAATTTTTAACTGTTTAAGAGGGCTAGAAGTGCTGGAGGCTAAACTTTCAGCTCAATGTCTAACCCTAAGTTGAACCCAGACCTCATAAAACTCATACAAAGACACCCAACAACACTCACTCCACACACTCTTGTCAGTTAAATCCTTGTGTGTGCACACATATGGAACGATCAATGACAGCTCTGTAATTAACAGCGTGTACCCGCGTTGATAACCTCCTGAAAGATGCAGGGTGCCTTCTCTTACGGACACTGATAGGCAGAGCCACGCTGTGTGACAAGGGGATTGAGAGAGAAAAAGCAGAAACAAAGAGTGTTTAGAGCAAGAGGCCGAGTTGTGTGCTTTCAGATAAAAAGCAGCAATTTGCGGATTGTGCTGAAGTCCATGGTGGCGTGCCAATCGGCCCCTCTCCTGCACATTCCCCATCTTTATTGACCTCCTCTGCATCTCATTTCTCCTCTTCCTCCCTTGTCCACATCAACTTGGGATCTTCCTCTCCTTCACTCTCCTTATCTCCATTTATGCTTGTGTTTCTCTTTACATTCCTCCACCTTCTTTGTTCACCTTCTCCTTATCCAGCAAGCTGTCATTCTAAGTCAATGTGCCAGAGAGTGAATTGGATTTATCTTTTGTTCTTGTCATTCCCATGTCTTGATGGACACCAGTGGCGCATTAGGATAGGTGAAAGAGGGAGACGGAGAGTTTTCAATGCATAAAAATTGAGGGTACATAACTGTCATTCTGCTTGTCTTCATTCCTCCTCTTTCTTTATTCTCCAGCTAAATCTGTC
Organism: Amphiprion ocellaris; assembly: GCF_022539595.1. NCBI lineage: Eukaryota > Metazoa > Chordata > Actinopteri > Pomacentridae > Amphiprion > Amphiprion ocellaris. The sequence goes on from NC_072775.1 coordinate 16,800,862, forward strand.
TGCTTGTCTTTCCTTCTCTCAATTTTCTACTTCCAATTAAACCTTTGCATGGAGCGCACCCGAGCAGGTGAGCAGGTGTCGTCACAGTTTCTGGCAGCTCCGAAGCGCTATCTTCAGATGAGGGGGTTTGAACAATGGGATTGAGATGAATAGGTTTGGCTACATCTAATGACTCATTAACACACGTCAACAGTTCTCAAGGAAAAAACAAACACACACACACACACACACAGAGCAGCAGATGGGAAGGGCAGCATGGGCAGCAGCAATTTGTTACAGGGAGACAAAAGGGAGTAAGTTATTCTTTTGGACTTGATACCGCCTCTCTGTGCCAGTTTGCAAGGGAAAGTTTCTGCCTGAATGATGTATGGGAGATTTACTTGTATTTATGAAGTCCAATCGAAAGTAACCAAATGCTACTTGGATGGATCTCAGATGGATTTACGATGGCAAAGCAAGCACAGTGTTATTATTTTTGAAGTCCAACTGTCTGCAGCAGCATATATCTGCTTTCTCAATCACTTGGGAGAAATGTATGTTTATTATATTTTACTTTCACAATAGCACCCTCCAGCAGAGCAGACACCGAGCCAGACAGCAACTTGAACATAACACAAGAGCGAGAGACTTTGAAAAGTCCACATTACCTTTCCTGTTTAAGTCTCTGTTGTCTAACAAACATATTCACCAGGGAGTGCTTTGTTATGTTGCAGGCAAGGTATCTTATTAGACAAGCATCTGCAGCAACTTAACTTGTAAACACATCTGCAAATTACACTTGGGTTCAGTTAGATGCTATTATTTTGTTCCCTATGGTGTAGCACAGACCTCCTTCTCCAGCCAGGTGAGATGAAAAGCAGCATTTCTAAGGACATTTCTTCTTCCTTTTAATAATGCAGCTAACAACATGTTTAACAAATCCATAGACATCATTCTAGATGAATAAGTAATGATACCAATGGTTGTAGTGTATAATTATACATGATATAAAATAAACACTGTATTCGGTATGTAAATATCTATAGAGGATTTTTTTTTAGCACACCGGATTTGTTCCGTCCTATAGCAGAATGATGGTGTGGTCCACCCAGATCATTATGGACGACTGCATGGGCAAGCAAAGTGAGACTAGCGCTGAAGTAAAATCTCTGAAGCTGTTCAGCGACATTGGCCACCTCCTATTCTGGCGTCTTCCATGTAGCTAGCAGAAGAGAAGGTGGCAGCCTTCGAAGGTTAGTTTCCAATGAAATTCAGCTTACTTTCTATGTAATAATATGATAATGAAACTGCCCACATCTCAGAGGCCCATTGTCTCGTTAGGTGCGCATGAACGAAATGAAGCTCGTTTTCAAGTTATGAATATCATGAATAGCATCTGCCTCCCCTTTTCCAACGTCAAACCTCTCCCTCAAACTCACACCAATCCTCCTCTTCAAATGCTGTCATCAAATTATTTTTTTAACCACATTTGTGAACTGGGTTTCATTTACTCAAGTATAATACATATTTTTGCAATAAAATGGCCAGAAATAACAGGAAAATGGGTATATTTCTGTAAAGTAAGACATTTACAAACTGATGATGCTTACTGCTGTGCATAGTCACCCTCAATGCCCATTCTGAGGCAGAAAAACCCTGATTTAACCATAAAACAATTAACAGCACAAGTTTTATGGGGACTCAAGTTTCCTAAAAGTACACTGAACTGTCAAAATTTTATCAATTGCTGTAAGAATGAAGATTATGGCTCTGTAATAGCAGCACTCAGCACTCGCTGAACAACTATCAACCAGAGCTCTGTGAGCTGCCTGCAGCAAGAAGCTCTGCTGCTTCAAAAACTTGCCAAGCACTTCTCAGCAAGTGGGCTTGGACACATCTGAAGGAAAAAGTCCCGGTGCTGCAGCCTACAAGCTTATAGAGACACCCGCAGCAAAATCCCTTATTTTTCAGCCCTATAGCTTAAATATTAGCCTTTGGGGAGCCAAGCTGTCTTACGCTGTGTTGAACTCTTGAGGCATGGAGGCCAGACAACAAAACCACTCTGAGCTGTGGTTAAGAGGCTTGGGAATCGACAAAGACCTGCACCACCGGCAAAGAGGAAAAAAACACAACTGAATGGATCATCCACTTTTCTCCCTGTCTCTCTCTCTGTGCCGTGTTAAGCATGCATGTGGAAATACCATCACTTCCCAAAACAAAAGTTAAAACTTGATGGCTTGACCTTTTAGCCTTTGGACAGCATACTTTTGTATATGCCACTATGTGCATCACACTGACAAAACAAACAAACAAAATCCCTCCCAAATGACATCCTCTTGTTAATTAAGAACCCACTAAGAGCTAAAAAGGTATTGAAACTGAATTTCAGACTGTATGCAAATATATGCAGCATAGTAGTAATTCATTTGCATGATTATATTTGATTATTATGCTTCTGGGTGAGAAATTAAGAGTTAATACCTCATAGAGAAAACTAGGCACAGCGAGATTGGCTTTGATGCTGTACGTTTTGGTGATTTAGGCTTATGTGCTCCAGAATATTTTTGGTTTTTCGAGCAGTTATTACACACACTTATGCTAAATTTTAAATCCTGTCTTAAGAATGGGCTTTTCACAACTGCATTTCAGGCCCCTGCTGCTTCATGTCTGTTACAGTTACTAATGTATTCTACTTGATTTTAAGAACTTAATTGCATATAAAATTTCTCTGCAAAGGATTTTGGTCAACTTCGATTGCACCCTAAATTAAAAATCACATTACTACTAATCACAATGGATATATTCTTGCCTTCATTTTTCCTTCTATTCACAGGGTCAGTGTGTATAAACTAAAGCAGCAGACAAGTCACAACTCTGTGATCACACATTCAGACAGAGGAACAAACTGCTCAAAGAGCAAGTTAGACAACCGCAGACACAAACAGAGCAGCAGACATGATGAGCTGGTGATAGATCTAAAGCTGGGGTAGTTGACCAAAACAATCAATGGTCTCATCTTCTCTCACAGCTCATTCACAACGTGACATTTCCCAGTGGAGCGAACAGCCCAAGAAAACAAGCTGTGTGAGCGGAACAGAAATTAGCTTTAAGATTTCAATTAGGAAGTTTAATTAACAATACTGGAAGATCTCTCTGAAGTTGTGGTTGATTGATGCGCCCCCTGCTGAGACATGTCACCATCAGTCCTGAAAGGGGAAAGACTGTCTTGCTGCATATTTGTGTTTGCAACTCTACATAAACTGGCTCATAGCTGTGTAAATACAACCTGCTGTATATAGTATGTGTACTGAGAGTGGGGACGGGTACAGTTAGGATTATTACTTTAACCGATACTGCTTATTCATTAGGTACTTTAATGGTATTCTTATTGGTACTTTTAAATTTTTTTTGTTTGTTTTGTTTTTAAAGAGAAAAAATGCTCTGAATTTCAGATCAAATGTATGAACCCAACCACAGTTAAACAAACCACTGCTTAGTTTTAGCCTATGTTCGTATGATTTAATTAACGCCATGCGGGCCGCTAGCTAAGATAACGTACCTCGTTAGTGAGGAATGACTTACGAGCTCAGCAGTCAAACTGAGTGTTTCTCTGTCCGAATGTGATGAACTTTTTTCCAACAGATTGCACGTGTTTTTGCTCTGACATGCACAGGACTTGTCACTGTTTTGACAGCGAACATTTTCTGCATCGGCTCTGGTGAAATGTCGGAGTCTGTAGCTCTGACAGACAGAACTCTGTTTAGGATTTGGAAAGCGAAAGTACATCATAGACACACACATCAAACACGTGTCTTATGGTGATGAGAATTAATGTGCAACACAGCAGTCTGACTTTCTGCGGTACCATTAGCAGAACTGTTAACGTCAGAGCTTATCGATCCTCTGGTATTTAAAAATTTCACCCTGGGGCTCCTTTAATACTGGGGCTTGGTACCCATCCGTACAGAAAGGTTGGCACAGCGTCTCAAAAAATGTGATAAATGTTGATATTTGCAAAGCATTGCTTGATTAAACTTGTCATTACTTAAGGTAGTCCTTTTGTGAATTGCGGTGAAACTTAAAGAAATCTCACTGAACTTAAATATGACAGCTGTCCTTGTTCAAGGACAACACTGAAATATGTACACTACTGTTCAAAAGTTTGGGGTCACCCAGACAATTTCATGTTTGCATGAAAACTCACACTTTTATTCATGTACTAACATAATTGCACAAGGGTTTTCTAATCATCAGTTAGCCTTTCAACATGATTAGCTAACACAATGTAGCATTAGAACACAGGAGTGATGGTTGCTGGAAATGTTCCTCTGTACCTCTATGGAGATATTCCATTCAAAATCAGCCGTTTACAGCTAGAATAGTCATTTACCACATTAACAATGTCTAGACTGTATTTCTGATTAATTTAATGTTATCTTCATTGAAAAAACTGCTTTTCCTTCAAAAATAGGGCCATTTTTAAATGACCTCAAACTTTTGAACAGTAGTGTATAGAAGAAGACAGCAGGACAAGATACCAGAGTCAGCTTTACTTCTGTGTATATGGCTCTTTCCATGTAGGGACTGTATTTGCGAACAGAATAATATTTGTACAATTTTGAATTACAAGACAGTGAACTTCCGGCAGATGCCTTTCCTCGCATATGGAGAAATCTGATCTACTTCTGTTTTATCCACCTGACATTTTCTCCAAAATGGCATAGCAAGGATAAATGTAGTCAAATCCATGAAGAGTAGAGCAAGAAAGGCAAGCACCTAACCATTTTCTTGATTCAGTAACACATGATATTTGAAACTAAACAAAATACCTGTCCTCTGTGCCCACTCCTTGGTGTTGCCTACATCACAGCAATTTCTCAACTCCTCTTATTTGAGAGTTTCTAACTAGGCTGGGAATATGTGTTTCTGACTTCCTTTCTTTTCCCTCTTGAGAGGCTGAGGTACACGGTGCACTAGCAGAGATTGTGCTTCCAAATTAGACTCACCTTAAACTGCCAAGAACATTTGTTTATGTATGAGTTACTATATGTATGTACACCATTGACATGATTGTAGGTGCTCCTAATTTTCCTGAGCCCCATTTACATTTTGAAGTCTCTGCAGCCCTGCTCTCGTAGGTTGTCAGAGCTTGTTTCTGTTGCGAGTAGTTCATCTCTGCTGCAGTGCAGGACAGGTAGCTCTGGTGTTCCCTGGGGGATATGAACTCCTCTGCTGACTGAAAAGTTTTTTTTCTCTCCCCTTGCAAGAACTCTACAAAAAACAAAGTTTACAGAGCTGCAATTCAGCTAAACTGGAACAATTCCTCCACCCCTAACTTTTCTCTCAACAGAGGAGCCGATAAAGGTGAATCTACTCAGAGAAGGGAGTCAGCTGGAGGTGAAGCTGACAAAAGTTTAATCCTGATCACAACTTGTGTCTGTGTGTCAAGCAAGATACAGACCCCTGTGACATGTGTAACTCAGCAACAAGTGTTACATAGACATAAGTCAGAGATTTTCAAACGTACCTGAGTGGTACTGTGAAATCAGAAATAATCTCATCTCATTCTGATATTCTGTCCTCCATCCTTGGTGTTGTGAACATTTACAAATCCTAGGATGGGCAGTAAATGATAGAAACACAGGTGGCAAGTGAAATCATTCAATAAGAAAATTTAAAACACTGATGTGATGTGGATAAGTTACATGGCTCATTATACTAACAACGAATCAAACGACTCTTTAAAGCACAGACAGTTCACCTCTCAGCACAATGGGGGCTGTTTGAAAAAACAGCACCACATGGTATTGAGTAGGTTAAAGTACAAATGCAAACAGAAATGACACAAAGTCACTTTAGGGATGTCAGTTAATACCCAATAACCATTAAGGTCCTGACAAAGGAGTTACTCTCTATTCTGTAGCATATCTGCTCTCCTGTATTTTCTTCCTCATTGCAGAGTCTGTGTCTGACAGGCTCATGTTAGATAACAACCATCTTCTTGATGGCCTGCTACTAATCATTAGGAATTATTACAACAATGAGACGGTGACAATGGATACTGACTGATATAGAGAAAGAAAACCACGATTGCTTTCGTCTAACTCTACATCCATTTTTTCAAACTCTTCCTGTATAAATCCCTCCGTTCAGCCATCAAATTGACTGCCAGTGTTAGAGGTCCTTCATGTTGGTGGTGATTAACTGGTACATAAACACTGGTGATATTTTTTTTCTGTGCAAGACGTACTTGTGTTTGTACTAAACTTTATTAATCCCCAGGGACAGATTCATCCACTGCATTAGCACCTCATTCTGACCACTTTTGAAGCAGTGTGGAGCTGTTGCCTTTGGTCATAAACAACAGCAGGAAAATCCCTAATTAACATACATAGTTTTTGTTGTAAATGAAACTGTGTACCCGCGGGACACTCTGGCAAAAACTTTGAGAACATTTGAATTCCACTTAAAAAGGCTTAAGTTAGGCCTGGAAGAGCGCCCTGCTGTGAGGCGACAGCGCTAAGCACTGAGTCACTGCGCTGCCCACTGGACCGAGAGCATCTCAATAAAATGAATACATACGCGTCTGGAGGTTGGTGATGACAGTTCCACTTGTGAGGGGTCCTTTGGTGGCGTAGAGGGATACAGAGTAGGTGGTGCTTGGCTTAAGGTTAGACAGCTGGTGCTCCTGCTTGTGGCCTTCCACCAGGAAAGTATCAGCCGTCACTGGAAAACAAAACGCACACAAAATGCATATGTTTTCTGTATTTCCACAGTCCCACACATTCTCTGTTTTTATTTTTGATTAAATAGACTATATTTCTTTGAAAATGCACCATAGTATAGGAAAAATTTCATATTTGAATCTAAAATATAATATGAGAATAAATCTGAAATGCAAACTTATTTCTGCATATTCCAAGAACCTGTTAAAGGTATTGACATCTAACCTATTAGAGGGAATGCAGAGAAATTACAAATCTTGAACTTCTAATGTCTCTGAACTGACTGAAAAAGAAAATGTTACCAAGACATCAAATCTGTTCTGATTAGAAAAGACATTTAATACAAAGGATGTAGTGTCCCGTGGCTCACAGTCAGAGGTTTCATTTTTGGTGATAATGATGAGAGCAGCATCTACCTGCAAACGCTTTTATTCTGGTTCCAAATATCTTTTCAATTCAAGAATAATTCCTGGATTTTTAAACCAGCCATCCATCCTTGGACTACATGTATGTATAAATTTCCCTCAGACAGCGATGTTTGTTGATTCTGGGTATGTCTCAGCCTCCACAGCAGACATTTAGAAATCACTGTTCTTCCATGATACATCATTAATCTCTTGGATGATACCATGATAGTTTGGATTTTATGTGGGCGTTCTTGCAGATGAAAATTTACTTTGATATGCAGGACAAGACTCATTGGTGTATATTTACTTATTGACCTTGGTTTAATACATTAACACTCAAGGGAATTTGTCCACAACTTGCACTTCTCTAAACCCCTGACTTGGGCTGGTGTCCAAATATGTGTCCAGCATATAGATACTGTCTCTGTATCTGAGATGATCTGGCTGCAGTCCAGTCATTCAGGGTGTAATTTACACATCGACTCCAGCAGCTGAGTGATAAAGATTTCTCTGGATAACTCCAGGCATCACATTATATGTGGGATCATGTGCAAAAGAGAAATATGCTTGCTGTAACATATTCTCCTGCTAGTTAATGATAATCAGAGCAATATCGATGTTTGAGGGGAGGAACTGTTTTGACTTACTGGTTTAAAAGATACATTTTGACTACCAACACTGGGTGATGTTTGTGAAATAAGATTTTGTTTTTTAAACCTCCACATTGCAGCCTTCTAGCTAGGTTGTATTTGTGGCTGGCAGTCGTCCACTTCGGTACAGGGAGCAAATTATAAACCGACTCTGAAGAGCCAAGCGACATGGCTATCTCCTACCTGTCTGGATATGGCTGTCAGACATTGAAGGCACGGGTTGCATCAGAAACGCATGCTGTGTAATAGCTGCATTGTTTGTGCCAAGGCTAAGCAGTTCAACCAAGCATAATGAACTGTTCTGAAAGCAAGACAAATGGAGCTACAGTATATTGCCTGGAAGGATGCATCACACTGATCTCCCTTCTTAATGGGAAAACTGCGATGCTGCTGGTCACATCTCTGCATGCTGCACCTGCTGCTACTCATACTATATGCTGCTGCTACTATTCCTTAATCACTGCTGACAAGGAGGCGGAGGTATAGTGTTTATTGGTTTCCTTGTATATCTGTCCGTCTGTCAGCAGGATCAAATAAAAACTGCCAGAGTGATTTCTATGAAACGTGGACAGATGGAGCATAGGTAAACGAAGAATCCGGTATATTTTGTTGTGGATCAAAACCACGTTCTTTACAAGTGCGAGAAACAGCAGTGACCTTGGCAGAGATCTTTGCTCCTTAAATGCCTTCTAGGTGTGTAGAATAAGTATAGAGCATTTCTCAATAATGGGTTAAGTACATATTACCCAGGAGAGCACCTTTCATTACCAAGGTTACAAAGTGCTTCATTAAAAACAGACATAAAGCAAAGTAAAAATCGTGAAAAATATGATTGACGATGCTGTAATATTAAATGGCATCCAGATTAAGGCAAACACTTCAGTCATTATGAAAAAATAGCAGCTGACTTTTCATTATTTGCAGTTTCGTATTCGCCCAAGAATTTAAAGAAAAAAGAGCGTTGATGATTTTATTCAAATGTCTGAAATATACTAATTCTTCAATCCATCCATCAGTCCAGTCTTACAGAGAGCAAATGAGTGATAACTCACCCTGGTTGTGTGTGAGGGTCAGCACATAGTTGTCCACATTGGATACGGGGGGATTCCACCTCAGTAGGGCTCCTTGTGGAGTGATGTTGAGGGCCGTCAACTCAGCTGGCATATCCATCGCTACGGTTACAATACAATGAAAATTAAGCCCAGTGTATCGACAAAAACAACAATATCAGGCTCTTTTTGAGAGATCACTTATCATGATATGTGTGTGAACTATGAGGGTCCACTCAGTGTGAAACATGTTCAGAGTTAACATGTTTGTATGAAGGTCAGTTGTGTGAAAAACAGACACATACATTTTTATGCTTTTCTTTTCAAGGTCTTCATATGTCAGTAATACTAAACAGAGAAAAGCAGCAACGTTTTTGCAGCTGGAATCAAACGAGGTCTGACATTTTTGCTTGGAATGTGAATGAAGCATTTAATAAACTAGCCCAGTTAAGTCCAAATTAATTCCACACTGATGGATTATTTGATTGATAATGTTTTTGTTTATTTTCCAGGTCCACTGTCCACTTCTATGGTACATAAAAAAGAGAAAACACTCGGCATAGCTTAATGTATCCGCTGGGTAATCCAAGATTTCTCTTTCACTTAGTTGCCAGTAAATTAATAAGAAAGCCAGTATGTCTGGAAAGAATCATTTTCTCTCGTTTTGGCTTTTTTGACTGTGGTTGACTTGTATGCAAATTTGTCATGTTTGCTTATCAAGCTGTCATTCTGTAAAATGTGGTCTGTGATACTTTTGCAAAGACATCTAAAATGTCACTCAGATCCACGTTTAAAATGAGAAATTTCAAAGAAACAAACCTTCTTTATGTGAATTAAAATGATAGAAGCCCAGGCACAAAAAATCTCAGCATTCGTACTGATTGATGATCATTCTCTTTGCCACTTTGATCAATGTCTCAGAAAAGAGAAATAAATCATACAGTCAAACAGGCTATAGAAAGTGTGATGTTCTCCTGAGCCTACTGTTTCCCCACCCTCTTACTAATTTCATTCTCAGACTGCTGGACATGCCAAAATTGAGTTTGAATTTAATTATACCTTTAACCTCAGTGTTTCAACCTCAATTTCTCCTCAGGCGTGTTATTTTGGCACGACAGAGAGCGTGGCAGGAGAACACAGAACACTGCATGTGATCCAAAGCTCTGCCCAGATGAGGTAATTAATATTGCCCTGCCCTCGTCAGAATAAAAAAGAATAGCGCTCATTAGCACACAGAAGTGAGTTAGAGTCTTTCTTATCGTTGCGATAGATGAACAAACCTGATTAAAATCATTACTTTAATTGCAAAAAGGTTTAAATGAATTTCATGGAGGCTTGCCAAGTCAATTAGATTGGTGGTGGAGATGGAGTAGAGTTGGCCAAAAAAGAAAAAAATAAATAAACAGGTCATCCTCCTTCATCAGTCCTGTGATAATCCAATCATCACTCCATCTCCCGATTGCACTGGTGAATCACAGGCTTGTGCCTTCTATGTTGCACTTGAAAGTCAAGCCGCTGCGCTTAACAACATGTTTGGATTCAGGACAAAGGAATAGGTTTGTAAACATCAGTAAATAAACAATACAAGCTGCTTCTTAACTAATGTATGGGGCTGTGGTGATGTCACATACTAACGGGAAGCTACCGAAATACACTATATTTGCCAGCTATTGCCAAAATCGAGCCTGAAATACATGGAAGTATAGACACCGAGATAATGATCGTGAATTTGGCAGCTTCAGCTCCAGTGAAAACCTGCTGTTCCCACAGACTACATGACAGACTGCGGAGCAAATGACAAAACCAAGTGCCAATGGCACAGTGAAGCATTTCCAAACACTGGAGTAATCCTTCCACATTGTTATAAAAGCTGTAACAATGAAGATGCGGGAATAACGAACTCATAGTTCTCTCGTAAAGTGCTTCTAAAGCTCAGTACAGTGCCTGAGCCAGCGTTATGTGGGAGTTGGTCAACTGGGCCAAGTGGTACTTTACTGGTGTCACTGCTTAAGGAAGACGATAAAGACTACTGTGGTAACCATCAGTGTGAGTGCTACAAATGATTTAAAAAAACAAACAAATAACTATTATTATTTTAGGTATTGCTGTATAACTTTGTTGCATTTTTGGTTATTCTAAACAGAAGGATATTTTGGGGAAAACATGACATTATGTGAATCAAAAACTAAAGATCAGCTGTAGCCCTTTGTTTCCATGGGGTTCAACCATGCCACTGGTACATATTTTAATCAGTATTTTGTTTAACTTCAAAGAATGTGATAATCATTTAATAACTAGAAAACCAGACCAATTAACTGCAGCTCACATTTAGTATTAGTAACTGTTTTATGATGATTCTGCTGTGTGCTGCAATTTAAAATTTGTTGATCTTTGACCCAAGATGTGCTGAGCATTGTGGGAACAGCCAATCGCTGATCTCCACTGCTTGAGACAGAAAGGTATAAGCCTACATTTAGCCTGCTATTCCCACAATTGTACATGGGAAGAGAAAGAAAGTGATGGGCCTTATAGCAATGACAGACAATGACAAAGCTTGAGTCTTCTTGTGTTTGAGGCCAGGAAAAGTACATCTGCTGATGACAAGATGAAGGAGATGAACTATGAAAATAAAACCTGCCCACACAAGAGGTTCGTGTCAGAACTACAAACAAAAAAGTCAGTGCAAATGAGAGCAGTCAGCGTAGCCAAAAAAAACCAAAAGTGTCGGCAAAAGTCGGATCAATGGGAAAGATTCAGAGGGAACTAAACAGAATGACAAACTGTCAAAAAGGAAAAGATCAAATAATTAGTTTGCAAGTTATAAGTTTTACTTTTGACATGACATTTTTTTCAGAGATTTTTCCCCCCTCAAACACTTAGTTTTGTTTGATATTGAAGACGCTACAATAAATGTTATTTAATGGCACAACAACATGAATCACAAGACTCTCCTCCATAATTTGGCTCATTATGCTGACAGCTTGAGTCACCTTAAACTGGTGAGTTAGACTTAGATAAGCATCGTGTGCAGACCTCTGAATGTCCTAAGATTATTTTAATGTAATTAAGATACAATGCATGATTTTGGCTATTATTTATTTGTTGCTTTCTATAACCATTAGCAAGTACTGGCACAAGGCTCATCTCTCTCGTGGTCTGATTCAGTCCTTTCTGAAAAAAACGTTAGAAATCTCACAGAGTGAGGCTTTCTTCTTCAACAAAAAATCTTTAACAGAGAGCACTAACACCAGCTGACAATGCTCTTTACGGTCAACAATTTATTGTAGAGTTTGGCTAACTCACAAAATATATGTCTATAGGTCTGCTAACAGCTCTGATTCTTCTCTTGATTTTATGGAGAATGAGAGGTCGTATTAATGAGACATATTATGTTTTAATGGGGTGCAGTTGTGCTCTTTGACTGAGCTGCTAGTGTTTAAATAACAGTTATTACTTTCTCCAAGTTAATGTGTTTAACAAAGGAGATAATAATTACCATAACATTAGCACAGCATTCCGTGTTCTGCATACGTGTGAGATATAACAGAGATCTCTGCATTATGGAGCTCTGCCTCCAAAATAACAGACCATTCAGTTAAATGACCAGAGTTGCACTTTCATTTCATTATATGAAAGTTTTTTTTTCTTGCAGCACAAAAGTGGACATGTTGCACTAAGATTGTGTAGCAGGGTCGAAACAGTGTTAACCTGAAAACCGCAGGACACCAAAGACAATTCCAGTTTAAAGAGCCTCACAGTTTTCGGATAAAGGAAAGAGATTTTTCAGATACTAACACCAAGCGGTCAATTTTTTTTGGTCTCTTTCCTCTTATTTTATTTTCAGCTGTGTATTATTAAGCAGAACCTGAATAAGATATTGTTCCCTTAGTTTCTACTTGGTTTTAATTTGCCATTTCCTCTCCCTGACATGACGTTGTATTTTACACATGCTGGTTCTTAGAAAGTGTTCTTTGTCAGTTCGTTTCCATTGGTATTTTGTGGGTTATTTAGACAGCACATTCATTTAAAATATATGTGTATTCCTTTCATCTATTTGCTTTTGAGACAGCTCAGGCAAAAAAAAAAAAAAAAAAAGGAAACAAGCAGGAAGGACTTTAACGGTCTTTTGACAAAATTCAGTTTTGGGAGGAGTAATACTTTACCAGGGGTCCTGACACTTGGCTAATGAGCGGCATCATTAGCCCTTAAACAGGGCTTCACATAGTCCATTTAGTGTCAGCCTTCCAAATTCATCTTAGATTAGCAGTACCTGCTGTGTTTGCAAAATTACGTATGGCTTCCTGCTTTTTCAGCCCCTCTCGCTGTAATTGATTATGGAAGTGAAGTAAGTAGAAACTGAGGCATTACTCAAGTCATTACATACTTGTCCAGGCAAAGCTGGATTACTCTTCCAAATCCCCTGTTTATGTATTGTTGCATTAAAGGGTCCCTGGTTGGGCATTGTGCAATGTGAGGAAAATGGTATTTACCATTTCTAACAAGTTTGACTTTGGAGTTATGTTTTTTTCAGGCTATTAGGGCTCTGGTCATTGTAAGTACACTGGAATTGTTGGAAGGAGGAGTAGATAATGAAGCATTTGGAGGGAAGGAGAAAGACAGGAGAAATAGAGTGAAAGCAGGACAATGAGCATCTTTTTTTTTCTTCTCACTGGATTCCTGAACCTGGCGACTCCGGGTGAATCAGATCTCATTGGCATGCAAACACACCTTCTGCTCTCCTCGTCTCTCTCCAATCCTCTGCTCTCCTCAGCTCTCTTGCGTTTTCTTCTCTCTCTCATGCACAGTGGAGATTATGCATACAGCAGTAGAAGAGTGTGTTAATCTTAGGTTACTGGGAATCTTTCCCAAAGAAGAACCGAGTCTGCTATTCACATGTACGTGTGCAAGGTTGTGTTTTCCCAACTTGTGATTCAGTGCTAAGTTTGAATAGAAGAAAACTTGAGATTTCTTGCTCATGAAATAGGAAAGAAATGGGAAGAGAGAAAGAGGAGTAAGATTAAAGACAGAAGGATTAAAGGAAAGAGAGAGGAAACAGAAGACAGAAAGACGGAGGAGAAGGATGTTAAAAGAGAGAGAGAGCCGGAGAGGGAAAGGGAGGCATAACGGTACAGAAGGATCGAAGTGAGTCAAAAAGATAAAGAGATAAGGGAGGAAAGTGGCGAGAGAGATAGAGGAGCGTGAGATGGAGCTGGGAGTAGGTTACCAATTACTGGGTCATGGAGTGGACAGTTTCATCTGCAGCAGCAAAGACTGCACCTCCTGCAATGTCAGCTGTTCGCTCAGATTTTGTGTGAGGTGACTGTGTATGTACCTGTGCAAGTGAGTCTGTTTCTCTTTTTAGCACATATCTCCCAGTGCGCAGCTGTTATTGTTGTGGGTAGCACAATTGGTTTGAAAGTCTAGCAGAGGAGGAGAAACTGCTCATTTATTTTACATGGCAAACATTTTGACCCTGTGCTGCCCTCTGACAGTGGGAATTTTTATCAGAACTAGAGCTAAAGCAGTAAGGAATGTTTTTTTTTTTTTTTTTTAAGTATAGCCAAGCCTTACTAACCAATCCTGCTGCAAATACAGACAAATACACTATAATACAAGGCAATATGCTACAATTTGTCCATTAATCAATGATAGACATAAGCTGGTAGTAATATTGACAAAAATTGATTCTTAATTATTATTTATTCAAGCAAAATTGCCAAACATTGTCTGGTTTCAGCTTCAGAACTGTGATGATATGCAGTTTGACTGTTGGTTAGACTGAACAAACAAATTGAGGATATCACTACAGCAAAAAATCTAAAAATCACATTTTATGGAATAAAGAATTAATCTGTTAGCTGACAAAATAACTGGTAGATTGAGTGACAGTATGAATAAGCATTAATTGTAGTTGATTTTCTATCTTCAAGCACAGTTGTTTCTCCACAGAATTTTACCTTATGTTTTAATGCGACATTTTTCTTTCTTTTACTAATAAAATATATTTTATGCTGTATTTGCTTACTATTCTCGCATTGGTTCATGGTACATGGTTCTTGCGGTGCTTTTATGTTTCAGTTACATAACGACAGTCTTGGTCTAGGTCTGGTAATGACCATATCCGCCGGTTGGAGAAACAATCAACTAATCAGAACTTTGTAGGTGCGTAACATCCTTATTTATAGCTACATGTACAAAAAAAAAAAACACATAACGTAAAAATGATGACAGGTGGACAGAAAGATCTCTTGCTACTAAGCAATTAGGGAAAAAGTAATAGATAAATAAATTAAGAATCTGATAAATGACAAGTCATCCCTCGTGAACTTGTCAGGATGAATTAAACAAGTGAAATTAAATGATTATCAGGCTGTTAGCTGGTATCTCTTTAATATAGTGCTAATGATGTTTTCCCATTAGCTCCTACCTGTGAAGACAGAAGTGCTGACAACTTTGCTCTCCTGACTCCCTCTGACAGCGTTGAGACTGATCTCATATTCCGTAGCAGGAAACAGACTGGACAAGGTGTAGTTTGTCACGTCGCTGTCAATCACCATGCTGTCCACTCGACCTGCAGGACACACCAGAGAGAGGCCAACATCTGAACATCAGAACAGTTGGCTCCACTCTAATCTTACATTTTGTCATGTACAGGGTGTACTGTGTAGCCAACTGGTGTGTGTTCTGCATCACAGAGTAAATATTTAATCAATGTAGAATTTTAATTAAAAATTCTATTAAAGTTCACTGATAAAATGTTAGAATTAATTAGGTATAACACAGTTTGCAACTGGGTGCTCTACTATGAAATGTATCTTACATCAGAAAGACCCTGTGCGGCAAATGCCAAGTTCACTTAACTGTAACAAGCAACAGAAGTGTGCTTTGTGTGTGTCGATAAAATAAATACCATGTTATTAAAATTCAGTTAAGAAACGCATCACATGATGTGGTGTGGAGCACGCTACCTCTGTCTGACTGGTAGGAGAGCTTATAGTATTCAAATGGAGCCAGTGGTTTGATCCAAGAGATGGTCACCGAGTCCTCGGTCACATCTGACACCATCATTTCCTTCGGTGGGTCCATGCCTGAAAGTAAGGCGATTTATAAAGAAGCATTAACATAAGGTCACAGTGGTACACAATAAAAAACAAAACAAAACACAGGAGCCTGAATGTTTTAGTTTTTTGTTATGTGTAGTGGTAGATAATTAAAATAAGTTCAGGAATTTCTACAGAAATTACATCACATTGCTAGCTGTTCCTCTCCAAAAGCACATACATTTTTAATGCAAATTTATCGGGGAAAAAAAATTTGCGGAGAAAATCGAGCTGCATGCTGCTAAAAGAACTCAGTGCTTAGCATTAGTATTGAGGATGAGCAAGGTTGAAAACAGAGGAGATCCCCCTCTGCTGACGATGTGTTTTATGTGTCTCCTGAGACTATTGAGCTGCCATGGAAAAGGTTATGGTGAAAACAATGTGAGCAAACAATTAAACCGGTCCTTAGCTATTAGAGAAATATAAAGAGGGATAGTTGAACTGTAAGGAAAGTAAAAAAGTTCAAAAAAGGAACAGAAAAAGACAAAAAAGAGACAGTGATCACTTCTATCTGTTGTTGTGGACTGTGGGTAAAAGTACCCACTGCTCCACTCCCCCTGCCCTGCTTTGAAAAGAATAATGGCTACTATTCACAAGCAGAGGGGGCAATTTATAACTCCTGGGATTGAACTCATTTAAATTCTACTTGTATGAAATACAATAGCATTAGTTTAAGCTGTGATTTTTCATTCATGCATATCTTACTAATTATGTTTGCTTAGGAAAATGTGGTATCCAAGAATAATGGCCCGAAAATGTATTTTCTCATGAACGTTCCTGAAAGTATGAATGTAAAGAAGTAACAGTTCTGTCAGAGATATAGTGTTATTCACTGCATCCCCCAGGAAGATCGCAGTAATATTTGCACTGTGTAAGCTGAGGCTAAGTTACTTCAAACCACTGACTTGTGGTAGAGTGACTATCAAGAAACGATAGACCAAACCTGGTACAACTGTGGCTAAAACTTACAGAAACGCAGAACATTTCAAATGTATCAAATAAATCAAATGTAACACTAAAAGCACACCTAATTATACAAAGTGCCGTTTCTCATCATTCTCACATTCAAATGCATGAGATCAAAGCAAGACAGAAATGACCACAGTCTAAAGACAGGTGCAAGAAATACCGTACACGTGTCACAAATCCCCATCCAATTTCACCTTTGAAAATCTGCTTCTTATGTGTGGGTGAATGTAAAGAGAGAGAACGAGAGAGATGGTCCTCCAAGCTACCAAGGTATTATTTGAACCTGGCACAATAATCAGGTGGCAGCATGCAGGTGTTTCTGGCACTGATGTTAAGTTAACACCTCCATTGTTCAATGCTGGCTTTCCTATTTTCTCTATTTGTCTTCAGCCCCCTCTTTCTTTCTCCTGGGATGATTTCCCTTTTGTCTCCCTTCTTAGAAAAAAAAGAGACTCTCTTTGCTTTGTCTTCTTAACAGAAATATTGAATGAGTTAAGAAGGGATCATTGCAGCACAGCTGGAAGTAAAACGTTTTAATAATGAGAAATGGAGAGAAATAATAGAGACTGATTAGGCAAGTAGAGATAAAAGAAAAAGAAGACTACAAAGAAAAGGATCAATTCAAATGGGTGGCAAGACAGAAGACAAAACCCAGAACAACACACAAGCAGACTCCCTCTCCTCTATTTTGCAGTGGCAATTTGAGCTGTCAGATTGCACCAACAGTAGTTCCCCTCTCTGCTTCTCTTCATTTGAGCAGCATTTATCTGAAGTTTCTCAACTATCCCTCAAAATTACAATCATGAATTTGAGTTTAGAATAAACACTGGATCATTATTCAGACATGCCGTCGACACAAGCTTGATCTTTGTAGCAAACCTCAGTTATCTGATACCCAAAGCTCAAAACAAGTCAGGATATTAGTCACTGTGTCTTAGTCTGGGGAAAAAAAGAAAGAAAAAAGGAAAAATTTCCAAGGCAAGCTCTAATCACAGAACTCATTCTGCTGTGCTTCTGTTCAAATGAAATGCTCAAACAGCATTTTTGCAAATACATATTTAATTTAAAATCACTTTGTATTTCCATTTCTTAAAATGAGCTGCCTTCCCTTCCATTTCCACTTTACTTCATATATGCAAATTCACCACTTTCCTCCAAAAAAAATTCTTTCCTTCTTAGAGCCCACCTCCGTTTTTTGCCTCAGTTTTAAATGTGAGTCATGAAAAGTCTGGTCTCATCTCTCGCAATACATCCAACAGAGAGCAGTGCAGCCTATTCATAAATGTGATTAAGGTGATGAGAGCAGAACAGGTTAGTCATTTAATTAGTTAGCTGATCAACAAAAACATTAACACCCACTATTTGATAATTATTAATACTTGTGAAGTCATTCTACAAGATAATGTTTGGGTGTTGGAGTGTTGGTCAGACAAAATGAGCAAGTTAAAGACACCCCTTTAGCTTTAAGCAACCGTAATGGTATTTTCATTCATTTTTTATCGACATGACATTTTTTTGATCATTTACCAAGAAAATTTTGACATTATCTGGAAGTTTAATTGATCATGAAGTCATTTCTAGGTGTTGCTCTAAAACAGGTACAGGAAAATGCATGCACACTATTCACACAGTGAGAAACCGTGGTGCACAGCTATATAGACAGACCCCACACAAAGCCACAAACCTGCACTCTGCCGCTCATGTTTCTCAATTTCCATCTGTTTTTAAACCACTTTTCCATGAAATCAAGCAGCTCACCTGTCGTGAGTGACGCTGTAATGGGCTCAGAGGTAACATCCCCCTGTATTGTGATTAGACTGACGGTGTACTGAGTGGATGGCAGCAGCCCCTGGACCAGTGACCTCGTCTTGGAGCCGTCCAGCGTCACCTTAGAGGTGTCGGTCCCGTCGGCAGAGCTGTAGCTCAGAATGAAGAGGTCAGCGGGCGGCGCTGGGGCGCTCCATGCCACCGACACAGAGTCTGAAGTCACTTCTGACAAGTAGAGGTGGGTTACAGGCCTGATTCCTGGAGGAATGGGGGTTTAAAGGTCACCGGAGAGCTTTCAAGGACAGGTAAAAACCCTGCTGCGAGCAGGAAAAGGTAATGGAAAAAAAAAAAAAACACACAGTTGCCGTCGTTATGGAGATGACAGACAAGCCATGCAGTGATGGATGGAAGCGATCCTGAATGGTGTAACAGATCGTTTATAATACAGTTGAGAAAATTAGCCTCAGGTGTAATCTTGATGAGGAAGGTGAGAGTCAGAGTGAACCACAATCATGTGGAAGTAATGATTTAATTGATCATAAAAAAGAGAAACTAATGAGATTACCCACCATTAAGATGAAGATGTGATGGGACTGTTCATAATAAGAAAATGGAAAAAGGATGATAGTAGCAGATGCTGTTGTCAAAATGTATGACCTGGACGGGAGATGATGTAACGAATATGAACTGGTGTAGCAGCTGACACAGCCACAAATGTGAGAAGAGCTGAATTTAATTAGCCATGTGTGGACGTAGAAATAGCAGGGAAAAAGTAGCAACACTGGCTTCTCCTTTTCTAGTTTGCCCAGTTTACAGACAACCTGTGGAGTTTCCCTATAATCAATCATCATAGGAGACCTGCATTACATTACATACACAGGCCTGCATCTATATTCTTCTTGATGACCTGCTACCTTTTATTATCCTTCACAAGTTGTTGACATACATTACTGCCCTGTACAGTCAGCAGAAATTTGTATCATGTAGACCTCTCCATAGTGTTGCATTTGTGTGTCCTTGTTGGCAGAAGTGGTAAAAGATGGGACACAAAAAATGACTCGCTCAACAAACATGACTCTATAGTGTCTTTAGAGAGGAAAAACTTTTCGCTTTAGTCATAAATATTGCAGAAGGAGCAAGTGTGTGTGTGTAATGTGAAGGCCATGCTGGTGTTGGTTATGATGAAGGTGGTCAAGAAGACAGTGACGGGTAATTTGCAGAGTTAATGAGTTAAAAGGATGCAGAAACAAAAGCAGTGAAGGAGATGTAGGATGGTGAGCCACCTTCTGAAGGTCTTGATGACACTTTTCATAGCACAGTCAGAAGATGAAGTGTCCTTGAAGAGGACCTTTTGTAGTGGCAAGTACACTTGGCCAGTAGAAAAAAAACAAAAGGTTGTGTAATGTCTTCTATGGCTCTAGTGTGGAGGATCTCCACAAAGAGAACAACAAACAGAGTTTCAAAGGGCTTTTGCTCTGCAAGAAGGATCTAACGAAAATATGCTACTGGTTGCATCGTAATAAATATGGAGTCTAGCATTTTTGGAGCTTGCCCCTCATTAAGGACTACATCTGAAAGTGCAATACTAAATCACTCTAAAATGTTAATGGAATGTTACAATGAACTGAACTTTTCACAAGTATATAGATAATGAAAACAGACTACATTCCATTTAATGCAGGCATTTCTACAGTCTGTTTGCACCATGTATCTTGTAACTAAATTAATAAGTAAAAGAATGAATACACAAATGAATACGGGAAAATTTTCTGTACATGAATACATACTGCAAATGAACAATCAATGCATAATCTTTAGTGCACTCCTAGTAATGTAATGTAGGAGCACAAATGCAATGATAAATACCTGAGTAATGGGGTTTGCAGATAACAAGAGTTCATAATTGACAAAGAGGGAAAAAAGGATGGCAGTGGTGCTCTAAAGAAAGATCCATATTTGATCTTATCACGAGTCCACGTGAGTGCAGGCAGACAGATGTTGACAATATGACCAAGTGAACCGTGGAAGAGAGGATGACAGGTAATTTATTATTTTTCCTCTGATTGTCTCAATCTGTCATTTTATCATTCTCTCATCTCTCTGTCCAGATGGTTAAAGTGGTGTTACCAAAGGAGCCGACGGATAACAAAAGGATGATGATCATGATGATGATGATGTGTTGATGATGCGATTGTGACAACTCCCACGATGGTTAAAGTGGAGAAGAATAGATGATGATAATGACAGTGGTGAAAGAAAGAATGACAAGTGTGACAGCAGGTAAGCGCATGCCCATCATTTTGACAGTGTCCTTTGTGCAAATGAAAATCACATCAAAGTTTTTGTAAAAATAACAAAGACCCAACAGAGCTGAGAAGACTGCCAGGTGATCCGACATATAGTTGGATGGAGAGACGCGAGTCTGGAGAAAAAGAACTAAGCGGTGCGAGCAGACAGCGACAGCAAAAACTGACAGAATGCAGTGTTGAACAGGAATCAGAAGAAACAAAAACACAAATACATTTAGATGCAAAACAGAGGTGCAATTAGGAAACGCTTGTAACAAGCTCATTAGCTGAGTTGAATAATTTACCTCCACTAATTGCTTCTTCAAAGTCTTTTAAGGTCCTCCACTTTCTTTCAGTGTGACTCACCTTACCTGCTGCCACACTTTAGTTCATTATATTCACCATTCAGCTTCATTACGCATCGTTGTCTTTAGAACTTCTCTCTAGCTTTGTGCAGTAATAGGCTGATCTTTAATGTGTTTATCAGTGCAGAAACACTCGGGAGTGAATTTATTTGAGCTCTTCCTGGTAATTGAGTGGATTAAACTGATACTGTTTCGAAAAATTTATATCAAGCTGTTGTAATGAAAAGCACAAAGAGAGATTGTTTGTAGTCATAGAAATTATCTCATCCCACTCCCATATGATTACTATGTATCTTCTAAATGTATGTTTCAGATGTATGTCTACTGCTGTATAAAAGCGAAACTCTTTCAGTACATTTTTGGAAAAAAACAAACACGTCTGTGCTCTGTACCTGTGAAGGCGTCTATGGTGGCTGCAGTGCTCTGCTGCCTTCCTCTTCTTGCTGCTACAGTAATGGTGTACTCAGTCCCAGGCTCAAGGTCCGACAGAGTGGTGGTGGTTACATCTTTAGGTACTGTCAGCTGGAACGGACAGGATCAGTTTAACTAGATCAGATTCCATGGATCTTCTCTACACACTACAGTGCCACTTCACAATAACAGCTTTATATCGTCTTCACCAGGATGAGGGTAGATAGGTTTGTGTACAGTGAACACCTGCGTGCTATTATACAGTAAATATGCCACAATATCCTGTATGTATGTTCCAGGCAATGCCGTTACCTCAGTAGTGATGCCAAAGGAAGATGTGTAGGTGACCTTGTAGTGGTCGATGGGGCCCTGGACGAGGCCCCACACCAGAGTAATGGTGTTGTCTGTAGACGCCGTCACAGTTAGATCCAATGGTACATCCAGACCTAAAAGAGGGAAAACCGGATTTCACTAAAAGCACAGGTGGTATGAAGCACTTTCAGCAAAAATGCAAAACACCAGGCAGAATTGAGGCAGAGTACTGCATGTGCATATTAACAATGTTACCCTGGCGAATGCATCTGAGTGGGTGTACACCAACAGCTACAAATAACAATTTAAAATATTGAATGTTTTAATGCTCCTTTAAATGCAGGACTGTTTGCATTCGTGTTTAAGTGCTACCGGTTTTCTTATCCTCTGACTTCACCTCCTGTTGCTTGGTTGAATATTGTGTCACAATCAGTCAGACTTCACATCGTGTCACTGATGTGAGTCTTCATGTGCATACACAAGTAAAACAAAACAGAAGCCTACAAATAGAAAATTGGCTCCATAGTGTAACTAAAACAAAAAAAACTTCAAGAGACCGCAGAACTTTCTCACATGCAGGAAGTTGATGTGAATTGATGCACATTTGTTTAGAGGACGTTCCATATTTCTGTGTTTTGGACAGTTGGCTGGACAAACCAAGTCTTCTTTTTATGTCAGCTTTGGCTCTAGAATATTTTCCTGGCCATTTTTCAGTTTTCTGACAGACCAAATGGTTAATTAGTTTGTGAAAAAAAGAATTAGCAGGCTAATCAATAATGAAAATGGAAAGCTGTAGCTGTAAATTTAACTGAAACGCTACATTCATAGTTAGCTTCTGCTGTACCGTCTTATCTACAATCCTTACATCCCTCTTCTGTAGTGCTGCGCTGACATCAAAAAACAGACCAGTACTGATAGAAACGTAACAATTTGCTGCCAGGATGTTCCTGTCTGAAAGGACCTCCTTATTAACAATCGTCTCACACATGCTTGTTTTATCTTTTGGTATTTATTATTAATTTTTTTTTATCATTGTCTTTTTCTCCTGCATCAATAACCCAACTTGCTCACTTGGTCATTGATGTTTAATTCTCAGCTAATCTTCTTCTGCCCTGTTTGTCTGAACCTTCAGTGTTTTGCAGCTCTGTGTCAAGTTTTTTAGAGGAAAAAAGACAGAACTTCAGCTAAAACCACTGTTTATGGAAATGATGCTTTGAGCAGCTCAGACTTATAGTAACGTGAGCATTGCTGTGTACCAGGACTACAGGAGGTGTTGTCATTTTCTTTAAAGCTGTCTGAAAAAGACGAGATAGATACGGTGCATTTTCAAAAGTTCAACAAGAGTACACAGACCAGAGGCACTGAATGAGCTTGTTTGTAAGGAAAATAAAGGCATAATTTTTGCAAAGTGCAAAATACCTTTAGCCACTAAAATAACTGCAACAAGAGAAAAAAAGCCCTCAACAGTCACCGTGATGGGAAAGATTAGCGAAGCACCTCCACACACTAACATTTCAAACAGAAGGTTAAATGGGGTCTTTTTTCCTTTCAGCCAAACAACTCAAAACACAATAAAAATTCAAATAGCTGATCAAGTACCCAGATAAAGAGAGAGCAATCAGCAAAATGGAATGCATTATTACAGCTTTAAAATGTCGTAATGGGAACTTTGACCCAGGCCGATGATAATAAAAGAGCCACACACCTCCCTAATGTTGCACAGGTCTCACCAAAATTCGAATTTTACTAAAATGACTTTAAAAGGTTGGAATGGCAGGACTGACCTCAGCACTGACTGAGCATTACATGTATAATGACAAAAGGCCACGCTAGCCTGCTGTGATGCTGAGATATCCACTACAATGCTGCTGTGTTTCACTCAGTGTGTCTTATGTGCACGAATGAATCGCTGGCTGTTTACTGCAGAGATAAAGCGTAATTCACTCACCCGTCCTGGCATTCATTGTTGCCGGGGTACTCTGGTTGCTACCTTTCATGGCAGAAATGCCGATGCCATACTCTGTGCCTGGAAGCAAGTCTGAGGCACAAAGACAGAGAAAGAGAACAAATAAGTAATTTAAAACACAACATAGCAAGAAAAAAGCAGCACGCACACTGTCTCCTCCTCACACGACGTGAATGTCAATTAGACAAAGTTTTTCATAACAGCCCAATTAACTCTACACCGGTGATGAGGTCTAAGCAAATTTACATGTACATCAGTATGAATTTTGAAGAAATCTTTTTTCTGTGCCAACTGCATAATTGATCAGTTTCAAATCAATTCCGTACATCCACAGTGAGTTTCTCAAGCCAGAGAAATGAAGATGAAGAGATGAGCAATGAAAGGAAGCGGGCAGGTGACAGATTATTGCTGGGGGGAGGGAGGGAGAGAGAAAGTAGGAGTGACAGAGAAGGAATGAGAGAGGAGAGAGCATCGACTGCAATGGCTGAACAGAATAACACAAGGACCTTTTGCTTCTATTCTTATGCAGGCCATGCCCTTTCCAGCACTATGGCCTTTCAGAAAAAACATCCCAGCTGACCCCTTCTTCCTGACAGCCTTTCAATATGCCCGCAGGACAACAAGCATTTCTACAGATACAATCAGTGGCCCATCAGCTAAGTGTTCTGGAGATAATCCTGCCATGTAAAACACAGGCACTTCCCGGCTTCTTCAGTACACATTAGATGCACTGTGATAATACTGAAGGAAGCAGGAAAAGAAGCGCACTGAGCCAGATGTTGATGATAAATAATTCAAGCAAAAAAAATTGACTACACAATGAATGAAAGAAGAAAAACACATCACTCCCCTTCACTCACCTGTGAGCATCGTCTTAGTGGTGGCTCCCTCGTTGCGTGGTACGATGACTTTATCATACTGATCTCCTGCCAGCGTGCTGTACACCACCTGGTAGCCCTCCACCTACATTTAAACATAGATATATACACATTTACAACACTACACTGATGGGAACATTTGAGAAAGTTTTCTCAGCAACATGAAGGAAATACAAGACATTGAGAATAAATTAAAACCATTTCTTTTCTTTTTCTTAATGGAGCATCCTTTGTTCATGGAATAAATGGTTTGGTTTGTCTCGGCCCAGTATGATATTTGGATTTTTGTCAACACTCTGCAGTGCAGATTCATGGGGATGAATAAATATGCAGTGCTAACAGGCATCAAGACAGACATGCTTCATAAGTCTGGGTGTGCAGTTAGTGAGCCCTGGAAATATCATTGTGACTACTGACTGAAACAACATGATTTATTACCTTTTCATTCAGAGTAAAAGATTCAGCGACCATTTGCACCCAGTGAAGTGTTTGTTCCATTTCTGCTATTGGCATTTATAGAGCTAACAAAAGACAGACCCACCTGTGAGGGTTGATGAAGTACTCAAGGAAAAAAACAGAAGGAATAAAAACCTGCATTATCGCAAGTATTCAGGAAGAGCCGTCATGTCAGAGGATTAAAGAAAATTAGTTGTTTTATTTACAAAAAGAGGCAAAGTAAACAGAGTAATCACAGTGATATGAGGGGCAACTAAGGTTGTGTTAAGAGCCTGTAGAAGCTTGGATGCATTTCAGGGAGGTCTGGATTTGATGTTCTGAAAGAAAAGTGCTCATATTTAGCAGGTCTAGATTATCATATCTAAATGTAATAGTTACCTGCAATCTTCAGAATATTTCTGAAACTGTGAGCACTGCTTCAAGTCAACTGTACCAAAATACAGCTAGTTTCGTAAAGAACAAATCAAGAGGATACAAAAGTGACATTCAAATGGCTAAACTTTGTCGTCCCAAGATACATTACTCACCCGCCATCGATCAAAGTGTCCGAAAGCAAATCAACAATAATTAATTAAATTTGGTCCATGCGTCATTACCTCAGCTTCACTGTTGTCCCATTCGAGCTCAAGGGTTGTGGAGGTCTTGGACACGAGCCGCAAGTTCTTGGGGGCATCGATCTCTGAGAAGAATGATAAAGCTGACAATGTTGGGGACACTGAGACCAATTCTCAGGGATTGTGAACAAGCAAACATCAGCAGTTTAAACAGCATCAGAGACAGATTCAGGTCAAGTTAAACTGTCGTTGACTAGACTTAATGATCCGTAAGATCCTCACCATTGCTACAAGTCATCAGCCATCTTCTGCACATTTCACTTCATTTGACTAATCTAAGTAGATATTTAATATATAAATAGACATCATATGCAAATATTTTCCTCTAGATGTAGAGGAAAAGTATTACTTGCACTGAAAACACATAATATTTCAATAAATAAAATACTTTCTTTTGCACAAACTTTGCAAGAGCAAAAACTACCTCGAACAGATGTTCACTACCCTATCCAATACAGATAAACCGTGTGGCGTACATTAGGCCATATGTCATTGCTGCTCTATTCTCAGAGGCAGGCACAGGATCACGCACACCACTATCACCACATCTGCTTGCTGTCAGACCTCACCGGTAGTAAATTCAGTGGAAATAGATCCGCTTTCGTTTCCTTTCCTCACACCACTCACAGACACCTCGTAACGAGAGCCGGGACGCAGAACCTGTGGAATGGAAAAAATAGAGAAACTTTAGTCTGTTTTATCTCTTTGCATAGAAGTTTTTTTTTTCATTTTTGTTTTATCTCCAGACACAGCAGCAGGTAGACTGGATCAGATAATTTAACAAGCATGACACACACGCACACGCACACACACATCTCAACGAGTAAGTAACACTATTTTTGTTAGAATGACCCTAAAGCCAAGTCCCAGCCCGAAGATAAACTTTTTATCTGTGAGGGCTGGTTTTATCTCTCACAGATGGCAGGTGAGCCCCCATAATGCGAGTGTATGATCAGATGGTGACCCAAGGACATGATTAAATACACACACACCTGCAGAGAGTACTGGCTAAGTGTGGGCTGAAGGCGGAAGGTGGTCCGTGGCCCTTCTCCTCCCACGAGACCATAACGTAACACAATCTGATCAATCTTTGCTTTTGGTGGTGTCCACTCCACAAATGCCACAGTGTCTGACACGTCTCGCACAATCAGCTGAGTAGGACCATCAATCACTGCAAAACACACAAAAAAAAAGAAGCTGAATTATTAAGTGTCCTGCTGCCATGAACAAACCTGAATCACCACAGTGTGATCTCTAGTCAACCTTGCCATGTATTGCTCCATCTTTTACCTCGAGCAGAGTTTTATTTCTCATTTGTAATGCTAATTTAACACTTGATTTTTGGTTATGCATAACCTGCTCTTAGGTTAATATTTCACACTCTCATTTGAGTGCATTTGATGCTCAAAGAGTTTGACAATTCCACATGTCAAACTTAAATTATTATTAAATTGCAAGAAGATCCTATTAAGCTTTTCATCATGTTGGAACAGCACCTGGTTTGGAGATCACTGACATAAGATAAACTAAAGATAAAGGGAAAGATAATTCCCCCAATTTAAGAAGTTGAAACAAGAGAACATTTCACATGTATTCTGAAGAATTTAAACATATTTGTCTGCAAAATCCCAGATTGCTTGTAAACAAAAGAAGCTAAGCTATTATTTTGTAAACGTTTGGATAAAAGCTGGATAAAAATGTGGCCTGAATTAAATACAGCCTGAAATGAGCAAAACTGCATTAAAATTAACAACACCAAATAGACATTTGATGCTTAGTTTTGGTTTGGCAAGTTTAAATCCTTATTCATTGAAAATTTAAAAAGCATTAAAGTTAATGCTTCAAGCTTTTGCAGCCATAGATGTGGATTCGTTATCAGCAAAAGCTCTTCTGACAGATAATCACGTAAAACTTATCACACCTGACACGAGGCTTTATCCGTGTAAGGTGTAAAACATAAGCCATGATTCAAGTCTCTCCATGCTGATTGCCAGAAAACAACACTTATTAGGAGTGAAGAGCTGAAACACATCAGGCATGATGAGTAAAACACAAACGTTTGACAGAAGAGGTTTTCACTAAACACTTTCTCTCCATGTTCTCATCGTTGGAGCTTCAATGCCAATAAGTAGACATTTCAGTCAAGCTAATGGGCTGTTGGAAAATGTGATAATTAGCACTTTATTTCATTAACCTGTTAATTACTTCCTTCCATAAAAGCCGCGGTTTGACATATGTTGCTTTAACAGATGTTTAGAAAAATGTAGGCGCTGTTGATCTCAAATCAGTACCTTTCTTAATAAATTCAACTGCACTTAAATGAAGCTCAAAACTTAAAATGAAATGGCATTTATGCATAGTTTATGTCACCTAATTGGAAATAATTAGTGCTTCAATTGTGTTTGAAAAAGGTGTGGGACTCATTTAATCCTGGGAAACCGACCAATATAGGATGCCACAATGGATACTTCAGCATACACGTTTCTAAACTGAAAGCACCATGCTGAGCTGTGATAGCGTAATTATTCACCATTGCTGGCCCCAGGAGGAAGTCATGTGAAAGACACATTTCACTCACTGAGTGATTTTGGACCAGTGGGCTTCTTTCCTTGAGTTTTTTGAGATCTAAATAAGTCCCAGACTCAGGCTTGACATATTGCAGGTCCACCCTGATCCTTGATGCATTAGAAATTGGCCCCTTGGGTCTCGTCCTAGAAAACATCCCGAGGAAGACAGTTGCTGAGAACCAGATCCCACATCAGCTGTGCTCTCCCTCTCGTTTTCCTCTGACTCCTCATCGCGCTCCACCCATCTCCAAGGAAGGATAAATCTTTCTTATTAATAATTTAGTAACTTCAAATTTGTCTTTTCCTCTTTCTTTATCCAATAAGGTGTCATGGAGTGGGCCGCCGTGAAAAATTGATGAGAGAGTGCCATGAATTATTAATCGATACTTAATTACAACCCACGAAATGAACAAAGACTTGACAGGAAATTGATGATGTTTTGACTGCCGACATCAGAGTCGGAATTGTTATGGACGAGATTTGAATTGGATCTATTACAGCTGTCTAAGTAGTGTCACCTGGGTGAGGAGTGCAGGCAGTTCCTCAGTGAGGTTTACATCAAGGACATACACTCACCTGCCACTTCTAGGTACACCTGCGAAATCTAATGCAGTCCAATATAGCAGCTCTGCTGGTATACTGAGAGGTGTTTCAGTTTTAGTTCATGTTGTCAAAACTGTGATAATTCAGCTGTATATTTATTATTGATGCACAGCTGCTGCTGGTGGTGTCCTGGACTGCATGGCATTTTAATGTGTTTGTCCCCTTCCTGTTTTTTTAAACATGAAATGTAGAATAAAGTGAATGTATGGCTGATTTACTTTGCATTTTAAAAGAGAAACATATTATGAACAGATCTATATTTTTATTCAAATATTCCATCTGAGTAGCTTTGCATTTATTGTTTGAATAATCCTTACTTATTCTTACTTATCAACAAAGACTACAGCAGGATGTGTGTGTGTTTGGTAAATATCACGCTCATTACCTGCTTACTCTGTGACATGACAGTTGATTTAGTCTATTAATTAAGATCCACAAATATTTTTTTCTATATATGCCCCTGTTAAAATGTGTATGTGGTAGAAATGTGCTAAAATGTCGAGTGAAATGCAAAATGTCTGTTATGGTAAATACCAGCAGTAATGTAGCCAGTAAAATGTTATTCTAAGACTGTAAAGTTTCTCCATGTCAGTTACTTGAATGTCACAGTACATTGCATGCCTTTAATACTACTAAAGTAGAATGTTTTGCAAGAATCTGTACATACATTTACCACGAAGACATGGATTTTTGACTTTGTCGGTGTGTGGCGCATGAAGCAAGTGACCTTATAAAGATATCCATGAGGAACTGGTGTCAGCTCAGCACAAACATATAAAAAAAAAACATTGAAAATCTAATGCTCAGAGCAGTCCAAAGCCCTTTGGCTCACAGGGGTTACTTTTACATACATTTACCTCATCATTTGAAACTTTGGCCACAATTAATATGAACATCCAACACTGCAACATTAAATATTTGACAGAAAATAGCAATATCATGGCTTATCTATAGTAGTTTACAGCTTCTACTTATACGTACATGTTATGACAGTAGCAGTGACTGGTTGGCTTCGGCCCTGGTCTCGAAGCGCCACCAGGTTAACTGTATACTCTTCACCAGGCCTCAAGCCAGTCTGCACAAAAGAAGTGATGGTGCTGGGAAGCTGCGCAGTCATCCCTCCATCATTGTCCTGGGAAAAAACAGACGTGAAAAGAGACCCATGTCTATCACACATTGTTTGCATTTTCTGAATAAATGTCAGCAACGGTCGGCACAAACTGCTACTCTCAGTGGAGGTAAGAAATCTGGCAGATAAAAAATGCTCCTCACCAGTACAACATAAACAGTGACTCATGCAGCTAATTTCCATGCAGTAAATTTTCTGTACTGTATATGCTGTGGCCTTTTCTTTTGACTTATTTCTAAACTTCTGGATGGCTTAGTGCATTAAATTCCCCAGCCGTGTTACTTTAGCAAAAATGGGTATGCTGCAGTGATATTTCTCAGGCCATGTTCTGCAGAGGCAGCACTCCGTACGTTTCCAAAGGCCTGTCACTCATCCATACGGAGCCTCAGCTATTCCCAGCTGTTCTCAGAGAGCCACTGTTGCAAATGCACTTCCTGCCGGCAGACAGATGTTACACGTTGTGCTGGTCCAAGATCCCCAAACGCCTGCGCTTTGAAGGCTCGTATTAAAACAGAACATATAACAGCTTGCTACTTTCCTGAATCAGATCCGTAATTAGAGATTTAATCCATTTAATCACCTCAACTAAATTGCAGGGGTGGGCAGTAAAATGCAACAGTAATGTTCCAACAACTCGTGGCGTTCAATCTCAATAATATTACAGTTACATGAAGGCAATGCTAAATTAAAGTAAATGAATTGCTATAACAGTATATCCCACTCCCATCTCCTGTGTCATTTTGCTCACAATTACTCATCATTCTCTGTGCTGACAAGGTCGCTTTTGGTGCTTAGTTCTTAGTATTTTTATTACTTTAATTTCGTTGAGACAATGGGCGAAGAGAATGTGCGACTATTTAATTGCCCATTCATACATTTGGCTAATTTATGAAGGTAATTAAGTTGTTCAGTTAGACAACATATAATTTTATGTCTCTAAAAAAAAAGCAGCAGAAAGTCTTTCTAATAATCCTCTCACTTTTCAGAGAAGAGAACATAACAAAGACATCAGATTTTTTATGATTATTTTGCCCCTATGAAGAAAAAGATTGATAAAACTTGAATGATGTAAAGTCTAGCCTGTTCTCAGCCAAGAAGCTGCACACTGAAATATGCATCGTCGTGAATGGTGGGATGAAAAATGGATTTTATGAATTTTCACACAGATGTATAAGTCTGAGTGAAAATTCTTAAAATGTTTCTCAATGCCATCATTCATAATGTATTTTAAGGGCAGTAATGGGGGCATAAAAAGGCAGTAAAACTTAACAGTTTTCACAAGGAAGAAAGTAGTTTCAATAAAAACCAAGTGACAGTGCCGTGTATGGAGTGTTCAAAGTAAAAGCAATGCAGTTTCCAGAAAATAACATGTTGCTGTTGAATTTTTTAAAATGTCTTTTTTTTTTAAGTTAGATTTTTTGGCCTTTTTGCCTTTATTATGGGGCACAGTGGAGAGAGAGACAGGAAACATGGGGAGAAAGACATGCAGCAAATGGCCATGGGTCGGACTCGAACCCTTGGCCGCTGTGTCGGGGACTATAGCCTCTGTTTAGTGTTAATTTTTTAAAAAATGTCATATTTTTTTAATGCTGTGAGCACATTAGTAAAAACTGGTGACTGTTTTTTCAGACACTACTGGGCTAAGTTAAACTCGTAAAGTGTGTCTATATACAGAGTTTTGAATACACTTAACCACACAGCGTTTTAAGCATAATGCAGCTTCAGAGCAAGAACGACCGAGGAGCAATTTGAACAGCGTTAGCTACAACCCTGAATTAACATAATTTATGCAGACATCACTTATGAACACAGTGCTTTATTTAAAGAGAATACTGGAGGTTTGCTAAGCCTCATCATGTGCCCTGACCTTTTGACATTTAACCACTTGCCCAACGATGAATCACAATGCGGAGATGCTTGAGGGAAACTAATCATTATGTGAAGTCTTGCGAGTGCGAATTTCATTTCGAAAAAGCACTGTAACAATAAACTGTATTTGGAAGAAAATTGAAACAACCCTCATGGAAAAGTCACAAATAGGATATTATTAAATACTACGATTGCTTTCAATGACTATACGTGACCCCAATACTTACTCAATACCAGCAGAAATATCGATCTACCAAATTGTTCTATTTTGTCGATTTATGACCAAAATGTAACATATAAGATGCTGTGTGCCACAAAAACACTGGCAGTACAATGTTTTATTGGAATGTTAGATATAGACTGTAGCTGCTTCTAACAGTGTTAACGCTGGGTCTCGAAGCTCACCCTTCCTCTCTCACTCTTTACAGGGTAGTGAGTTTTGTGTTTGTTCGCCTAGGCCAAAGCTTCCATGCCTACTTCCATTACGAGATTGTCAAAATTCACAATCCCCACTGCTGGATTAAATCCACAGGGGGTGGGACTGCCAGCTCATAATATGATTTCCCCTGTGGCTGGAGAGGGAGCGAGAGAAAGACAGGAAAAGCGAGAAAAAGACTGAGGAAAGAACATGTACAGAAAGGGGATGAAGAAGAGGAGAGAGGTGAAAGAAAAGAGATGGAGGGTGGTCTCAAGGGGGGGGAGTAGAAAGGGTTGCAGATCTCACACAAGCGGTGGTAGATGGGGGGGAAGGAAAGAGATGGGGAGGAAAGGGTGATCTAGATTGAAGACGCTAGAATCAGAGACATGAAAGAGTGGCGAGAGAAAAAGGATTTGAGGGCTAAAAGCAATAAAATAAAATTAGAAGGTCTGCTGTTCTTTTTCACTCACAAACTTGCTATCCTTAAAAAGGCTTCAAGAATAAATACAAAAAAAGCATCTTAACATCAGATTTGAGGCTTAGTGCTCGGCCGGACCAAAGGATATCTCCCCTGAGAACACCTTAAAGGAGAAAACCAATTACTGTGAGAAGGGGCGAGATTAGAGTTCAGAGAGTACCTGAGTTTACAGCAGGAATTAGAAAGAGAAAGGTTCTTGCTTTTTGGCTTTGGACCTGGATCTAGTATGGTTTTACGAAGGGTTATTCTGGAAAAGAGTTTAATGGCTTATCCATCTAATAGCCAATAAGCTTAAGACAATCCGCTTGTTTAATTTGGTATGGGCTTCAAGTTGAAAAAACCCCCAAGAAAACCTAATCCAGCCAGTTATTTTTCTTCCTCTTCCTACACAGGCATTCCAAGCCATTTACAGATAGGAATTAGTGAGATTTGAAAATAATTCTTTTCAATTAAGAATATTTCACAAGCAAATCTGTCATTTGTTGACGTTTTTCTAAAACCATGAAACATCTGTCTGACAAGGACACTGCAGCTTTACTGTCTCTCAGTTTTCTACAGTGCAGTCTTACATTAGGACAGACAGCAAACACATGGGCTGAGTGTTCACACAGTTGTTCTCTACCTTGGGGATGAAGCTGATCTCCCATCCGTCGAAGGAATAGTAGAAGGGTTGCCACTGGACCTCCACCGACGTCTCTGTGATGGATTTGAAGACTAAACCATCTGGATTGGAGAGATCTGGAGAGGTAGCCAGAGACGAATTATTGTTCTTCAGTGACCCACACAGCCCATAAATCATGACTTCATCTAATGTGTAAGGTGTCCAATGCTCAACCTTTCTCTTACACATTTCTTTTCTGCTCTGTTGCTTTCTCTGTTCATTAATTTTATTTTGATTATGAGTGATGCTGTACTAACACTATTGATTTTCACATCCTTCCTTAACAATGTCTAGACTGTATTTCTTATTTGTAATGGCTTGGACATGCAATTATTTTCACGATTATGATTGTCATATATGTATATGTATATGTACATGTACACACACACACGCACGCACGCACGCACGCACACACACACACACAAATAACGTTGGAACATTAGTAACTTAGTTTAAAACAATTTCAGCACATACCTTGATTTAGCAAAATGCTAAAATTACATTTTCACAGGCAGCGCTCTGCTCAAAAATCCCTTCATATAATCAAATTCTTCATTTTATAATTAGGTTTAGCAAAGACAACCCGATAAATCAAATCCTCACAGAAAAATGGTTGCATCAAGCTTAACTGCCCTAAATTGACTTTGTTCTTTCAAATTCTGCTATCACTGAAATTAAATTCACTTATCTGTGAAATGGAGGACAATTTCACCAGCAAAAATGGCACTAATGGCAACATACTGTATGTAGCCAACCATCAGCTTGTGTACAGCTGATAGAATATTCTGTTGCCAATGAAAATGGGCTATTACTTTCTCAGGGGGTTGAGAAGTTTGCACACTTTGAATAAGTGTGAAAGCAACTGGCATGTTTCTCTATCAGATCAATGACCTGGCATTAACACTTGCCGGTACGTTTGTGAGTGACACTAAGCAGTTGTTGCAGGTGAAAATCACAACCAGTTCACACAGAGGAGCAGGTGGAATTGTCACTCTATCAACACCGAGAAACAACTGTGGGAGGCTCTAACAAAACAAAAATAGTAATAGACGGGGTGTGTGTGTGTGTGTGTGTGTGTGTGTGTGTGTGTGTGTGTGCATGTGCAGGAACGACTGTGTGAATGTATGAATGCATGTGCGACACTGCAACAGACCGGGTACTTTGTGTGAGTAAATTGATGTGTTGAATTAAAAGGAAAACGCACCTTCAGTGGAACACCCTACAGCCTCTCATTGAAGCATTTTGTCAAAAAAAAAAAACAAAACAAAACATAAAAGCACACAAGGGCTACACTTACAGGTCCAAACAGTGATACTGGCAGGAACGCTGATAGTGTTGTTAATGACAGCAAACACATTGATGTTGTACTCCAAGCCTGCTTCCAGCCCTGAGATAGTGCAGGTGGTGGTATTGCCTGGAATCCTTATCTCTAGCTGCACACCTGACAGAGAGACAGGCAAAAAGATACGCTGATACATGGATGCAGGCTTTTTGTTTTTTAAGAAGCTGTGTGTACTTTCAAGACATTTTGAGACAACAAAACTACTCAATCACAACCCTCCTTGCTTTTAAAGGCCAGCGTAGGTCTCGACATACCTCCAGGGCTGCTTGGTGTGTAGGTCACTAAGAAATCTGTCAGCACAACAGACCCCTCCCACTCCAGGTCAATAGTACGATCCGTCACCTCTCGTACATTCAGGTTCATGGCCGGGGCCACTTTTGAAACAAACAAATATAAAAAAAAAAACAACAAAAAACAAAAAAAATTTAACAAAACACAATTCACATATTTTTCACTTTTTGGGCTCTTATTAGTTTCTAGTCTTATAGTGAAAATGACAACTTTAAACCACTATTTCACCGCTTCTTCTATTTGTGGTAACTTAATGACGTGCTACATATGAAAAGACGACAGTTTTTGGGAGTCCACGTTAAAAGTGAGGTGTGAGTGGCAGCCCGAAGGCGCTACTAAAGCTTTCCATCCATTCAATCCGCACTGACTCTGACCTCCATTTAGCATCTCTATCCTCAAAACCATATGTCTGTCAGCAGCATCGGAGAAGCTGAAATGAGCAGCCAGACAAACTGTCTCTCCCAGGCTGACTGAGCACAGAAATGTACTGGACAAATATAGGTTTTCTGTTGGCGAAGCAGGGAGAAATCAGCAGTGTTTTAATGTATGGATTCACTGATTTTATCCATTTTCAGAAAGCTCACAGTAGCACCTGGAGATCAATCAATGATGACAGACACCACTATTAAACTGACAACATGTAAACAGAGGATGCTTGTGTGATTTAAACTGCTGTCTGTGAAATTACTTAAGTGCACCAGAGGAGAAAAAAAAATAAACATGAAGAACAAAAAAACATTGGAGCTCTTGTTGCCTACGTCTCACATCTGACAGAACTGTAATCTATCTGTTCTCTGAGGTGGACGAGCAGCAAGATGTCAGAAATGTAGGAAAACTGTGAAAATAGATGAATTGTGTCATAGTAAGCATATGTTCTAATTTGTATAAGAATGTCTTTCCATCCAAAATGTATAATTTCAGTATTTTATAGAGCACACAGTCAAGAAAGTTGCGTATCCCTCGTACTGGTAGATGTAATGCTTCAGCGTAGTAGATGAATCAGTCAGATTTACTTGTACGCAGAACATCTTTTGTGCCAACCAATCTAACACTGAAATACCAAGACAGAAGATCACTTAACATCAGCGCAGGAAATTACTCCACCACTTTTTTTCTTTTGTAAAGGCAAAGCGCATGTGAAGCCTAGAGATTGCACATGGATTTATTCTTTTTATTCTGCATCACTAACTAATATACCTAAATTAGTTGTGGGGATGAGCAGCTGGCAGGTGCAGTGACGTTTATGTGTGTCATTGAATTGCTTTTCGATGTTGCATACCAGCGTCAGCACATTTCACACAGGTCAACCAGACATCACCCTGTCAGTGGTTGATTTGTGCTGCCTAACATACTGGTTGAGTAGATAAACCAAATGAGGAAAAAAATCTGCAACTACTCAAAATTAAGAAACATCCTCAACCGTGAGGCAGATAGCAATACATTTACTTAAAAATAAGACGTCTTGCATCACCCTTCAAGCCTTTAAGGGCTACAACTCACATGTTTAGTTTGTATTTTAATCATGCCAAAAGCCAGAAGCCAAACCCAAACCTTGTCCCTGTCCATTTAGATACTGTCAACTTGACTTCTGTGATCAAAGCAGCTGGTAGCCAGGTAGGCAGCTGTGATAAATAAAATTAAAAAATTCAGACAGCTCACTGAGTATATCTCATACTTGAGAAGTCTGCATTGTGAATATGCATTCCAGCCAGTGAAAGAAGCCAGTGCTTGTGGCAAGAGGAGGCTTGAAGCGGAGAGCCATAAACCTGAGAAGTGGTGCTGAATGTAAATGTGGAGGCATAAGCAAGAGTGTTTACAGCTCCCACTGCCAAAAACAACAAAGGGGAGGAGGGAGACAAGTGAAGGACACAAAGGAGGAGAAGACACGACACAAGGTACAAACAGTTTGAGAAGTGACGGACAGAGAAGAACAGGAGAGAACAGGAAAGACCAGGCAAGGGGAGAAAATAATTAACACTGAAAGACGATTAGACAAGAGATAGAGAAAGTAAGGGTGAAACAGGCAGACAGAGGAGTAAAGGAGCAGCGAGTGCGATGGTGTGATAAACAAGCTCTCACCCCTGTGATACCCCTGGACACAACAGCACTGCACTGAATCCTCCTCTGGGAACTTCTCAACACTTCAGTAGCCATTTCAGCTACTTTCTCACATGCTCGACAGATGGCCGAATGCTGTACAGTAGCTTGTTCATTTCAGAACAGTGGGGACAAATAACGCGGCGTTCACAGCTAGATTTATTTCATCAGTTCAACTCAGCTTTGTCAGGAAGGAAACAACAAATCAAAAGAAGGGGCAATTATCCATGGGATGGAAGTAGAGTGACTGAATGCGGTCATGCAGGAGGTTTAATAGATGAGCCACTTGACAGCAAAGACACAATTCTAACAGAAAGAGAACAGCAGCATGAGTAAAAATGTTGTTCTATAAAATATGTAGAAATGCTGAAACTTAAATCGATATTTTTTAAACAGATTTCTACTGGATACAGCAAATATAGAGAAACACTGAGTATTTCCCTTAATTGCTGCAATGCAAAAGGTCATCACCTAGCAGTTGATATGAACGCAAATACTTGTGTAGACTATTGAAAATGTCACATAGGTGTATCCTGACATCTAATTCTCAATAGCAGTACATCAAGTGAAAAGTGGAAGACACATCTCAGGCAGCTCGACATCAGCTACGACGATATGCAGCTTAAAGCAAGAAAGAATCACAAATGTGAAAGGAGAGCCTCTAGAAAGTAATTTCCTGTTAAAATGTGTTAAAATGATCATGTACATAAACAAGAACACTTGTCAGTTCATTGAAATGCTCAAGCTTTTTGTCTGCTTGATTGCTGAAAAATTGTAAAAGCTTTTGTTAGGGATGTGCGTTTCCTACGGTTTGCTTCAAAACGTGCAACTTGCTGAAGGTTATAGAGGAATCTCGCTTTGAGTCTTTAAGTCTCATTAGGTCTAATCAGTATGCTATTATAGCCAGATAGAGCAGTATCTACTGAACTAAGACCTTGGTGGTGAAACTCAAGCGGACAAAAGAGGTCAGTGCCTCATCAAAGGACTAACTTACCTTCAGGATACTTTATGTAATGAAATTTCTCTTCTTAATTTGCTTAACTGGCTAAAGTGAAACTTTTGCTGCGGAACACAATATTTTGGGGTTTATAAATGATTTGGGTCCTAAAATGAGAGTTCAAATCAATCTGTTGCTACTAATGTAAACTTAAAGCAAAATTCACAGTTGCAGTCAAGTTGCAAGTTTTTTTTCCCTTGCTTTACTCTATTATATTTTTAAATTTATTTGAGTTTACACAACTCATTTGTAAACCAACCAGAGACCTAAATCACAAACCAAGATTAAGTTAGTCAGACTGTTTTATCTGGATTTCCAACAAGCTATCACAAACCTGACTATCAGCTGTCTTAGGGTACTGTGGGTTTAACAGTCCAGCATCAAGTTTGATTATGTGATTTAACAGCAGCACATTTAATAAGATTTGAGGAAAGACATTCAATAATATTCCATAAGCAAAAAATGTAACAGAAGCACAAAAACTGAAAATACTAAAATAATAATAACAACAACAACAACAACAACAACAATAACAACAACAACAATAATAATAATAATAATAATAATAATAATAATAATAATAATAATAATAATAATAATAATAATAATAATAATAATAATAATAATAATAATAATAATAATAAAGGAACAGTATTAACAGAATAAATTAACATAACAGTAAGTATACACTACCAATCAAAAGTTTGGACACACTTTCTCATTCAAATGAATGAGAAAGTTTTAGAATTGTTATTCAGCTATGTGAAATAAAGTATTTATTATTTGAAGATTAAAGATCTCATTGTAACCTCCACTATTAATAATTCTGTTGTGACCATATAATAAGAAGCTAGAGACTTCTGAATGTCAGAAAGTGCCTTCTAAAATATACTTTCAAAGACACTTTATTATACAGGAAAGAAGGGAATCAATTTCTTTTCAGTGCAGAAAATGGTTCAGGATATTGAAAGACTTTTGTCACAAGCTACAACACAATTTCAGCCAAAACCCTGATAACATTATGTTCTCTGCTCAGATCGTCCATGAATGACACAAAGAAATGTTGCGTGTTCTTTGTCTGCATGGCGGTCCGCTTAGGTTTAGGTGTGTTTGTTGTCAAAATATCTGCTTGTTTGTGTGGTAAGGTGAGTTTCACATCGCTGCCAAATCCTTTTAAGAGAATTGAACAATTTTCTCCTAATAAATATAATTGCTAGAAACAAAGGTAGTTCAGACAGAAGGCTTCTACACTGTGACTATGATGTGATATGATGACCTGATATTAGTGAAAAGCCAGGCTGCTGACTGAGGAAGAGATGAACTTGACTGATGCCATGCTGCAGAACAGGGCAAAAAAATAGTCATTCTTATAAAAACACTATGAAACTTCACTGTACTTTGATATATGCTGCAGAACTTTAAAGTTGTATCCACAACGAGGTGAGAAATGTAAATGTCAGTTGTCACCACTGCAGCTCTCAAAGGACAGAGTCAACAAAGCAAGTATGTCACTGCCGCTTTCTCACGGTGGCATCAGGATTTATCGAAATGATTGTAGAATCTCAGCTGTAAAGACAGAATGTCTCTCCTCAGCACAAGTTGATCTCTGCTTTGTGGGTGGATACATTTTTATGTAAAGCTATACTATTTCGTACTGCATGCCTGAAACATCCAATTTAAAATCAACAGCCTCCATTATTTCTCATAGTGTGAGAATACAGGTCACCATAATTGAAGCCAAAATACATGCTGCTTTCTTCAGCTTTTGATAACGTGAAAGACTTAACCCTGTAAGTCTGTGGTAATTGAACTGCTTTGTTTTGTATTCAGCCATCCATCCCCCCACAAGCATTGGCTATTTTAGCTCCAATTACGAAGAAATAAGCAATTCTGTCTCGTTCACTGGGTAGAGATATTAAATGGGAGGGCAGCACGGAGGAATCGGCTGAGTGATAAAATTTTCGTCCCTGTCTTTCTATCACTCGCTCTTCTGTCTGTCCTCATCCGTCACTTTGCTGACAGGCAGCTCAAATGGCAGAGGAGGATCTGATATTTTGGCGTAGAGAGCTGGCTTTGAACAAAGGCAAGCACGGCTCAGAAACTGTCTTAGCTGCAGCTAATGTGACAGTTCTCTCCCCAGATGAATGTGACTTTTGACAAATGAGTGCTGTTACAACTTCAGCTGTCCAGCAAGTCATGCACCCCGCCACCTGCATTTGAAGCACAGAGGGATTTTGTTTTTTTAGCGCTGCATAGACACAAAAACTGTAGGGCCTGATAGCTGTTTTCAAACCTGTGAAATTTATTTTCTGTCCAAACACTACAGTAGGTGGTGGCAATAATTATCTCCTTTATTCTTGCTGATGAATGATATCACCTGCTGTAGCCTTTATCTATCTACAAACTCTCAGCACTGTGGGGCACATGACTGCCAACACCTATAATGGGTACCTTCAGTAAGCTTTAATGTTGAAGTTTGTGTCATATACTGTGATTAATACATTGCACTGGATTAATCAATTGAAAATTAATAACCAATAAATCTGATAATTGTTTCAGCCATATATCAGGGAAAAAATACCAGTTTTTCTCTGTTTTATGAATGAACTTAATATATTTAGGTTTAATGTCAGGTAATTTAAAATGTCCGTTTGGGCTTAGAAACATCAGACATTTTTTATATTAAATAATTTAATTAATAAACAAATGTTCAGCAAAGTTTCAGCTTTAACTATTTATGCTGGGCAGATATATAGGACTTGTATAACATACATGGATGTGATGTATGACACTGAAAGACCAACCAAAAGTAGATTATAGGAGCAGTTGAAGTGGAATTATTCTACTTTAGGCTGGTGTTCTCTATCAAGCGACATCATCCATCCATCCATCCATCCATTATCTATACACCGCTTAATCCTCACTAGGGTCGCGGGGGGGGGGGCTGGAGCCTATCCCAGCTGACTCG
This sequence comes from Amphiprion ocellaris, assembly GCF_022539595.1. Lineage (NCBI taxonomy): Eukaryota > Metazoa > Chordata > Actinopteri > Pomacentridae > Amphiprion > Amphiprion ocellaris. Next base: position 16,842,218 of record NC_072775.1, read on the forward strand.
GGCGAAGGCAGGGGACACCCTAGACAGGTCACCAGTCTGTCGCAGGGCTACATATATAGACAAACAAGCACTCTCACATTCACATCCATCCATCCATTATCTATACACCGCTTAATCCTCACTAAGGTCGTGGGGGGGCTGGAGCCTATCCCAGCTGACTCGGGTGAAGGCAGGGGACACCCTAGACAGGTCGCCAGTCTGTCGCAGGGCTACATACAAAGACAAACAATCACTCACACATTCACACCTACGGGCAATTTAGAATAATCAATTAACCTCAGCATATTTTTGGACTGTGGGAGGAAGCCGGAGTACCAGGAGAAAACCCACGCATGCACAGGGAGAACATGCAAACTCCATGCAGAAAGATCCCGGGAAAGCCGGGACGCAAACCAGGGACCTTCTTGCTGCAAGGCGAAAGTGCTAACCACTACACCACTGTGCAGCCCCGCGACATCATTTATAAATAAATAAATAAATAAATAAATAAATAAATAAATAAATAAATAAAAAATTTGAAATACTCCAGCAGTAAAATGGATAAAGAACATCAACAGATGATTTTAGAAAGATGAGCGTTAAACTATAATCCTAAAAATGCATTTGAATTTTTCATCCAAATGCAGCTCAGTGACAGCAATAGCAATTTACTTTAGAAAGAAATCTTGTTGAGACTGGAGGCACACCAGCTAATGTTGCAGCTCTTTTTTTTTTTTATAGAGACCTGTTTCTGTTCAATAATTCAGACTGAACTGTGTGAGGGTCACAGAGTGTCATTCTGAAATCTGTTTAGGCTGGATTTCTGCTTCGACTTACTTGATCCTGGTCACACTGATGGCAAATGTTAAGGGAGGACAACTTCCTTGCCAAGAATTTCTGCTTCAGGAAATTGAAACAGATAAACTACTCTTTGTATTTGCAGTCAGAGGATCAAACTGATAAATGAAGTGAAGGATAAAAATTAATAGCTTACCAGAGTTGCAGTCGTCTCCAGCAAAGCCATCCTGGCAGACACAGAAGCCCTCTTTGCAGACTCCCTTCTTGCTGCAGTTGTTGGCACAGTAGACCAGCGAACAGTCCTCTCCCACATACCCGGGTCGGCACTGGCACGTCCCGTTGACGCATAACCCCTGGTCCGAGCAGTCATTAAGACACCTTCCAACCATGCAGTCTTCGCCGGTGAAGGATTCCTCACACACACACTCCCCGTCGATGCACAACCCTCGGCCCGAGCAGTCTGAAGGGCACCGCGGCTCTGAGCAGTTGTCACCGCCAAAGTCACGGTCGCACACGCACTCCCCTTCGACGCACACACCCTGGCCGGAGCAGTCGTTGGGGCAGCGAGGCTCGGAGCAGTTTTTGCCAGTCCAGCCTTCCTCGCAAATGCAGCCACACAGGTCAAAGCTGAAGCTGCCGTGGCCGCTGCAGCCTGGGATGAAGTCCAAACGGCCTGGGAAGAAAGGTATATACGCTGTATACTATGTGATAAAATTAAGCTTGATTCATATTCCGCAATATATAATCACCCAGGGTAGTTTGACATTTTGAGTAATTTTACTTCAACATTGTGCATTTTTAAGATAACTTGTGTAAATAAAGGGGCTGATCAGTGGCTTGGTGGTTAGCACTTTCGCCTTGCAGCTAGAAGATCCCCAGTTGGTGTCCCGGCCTTCCTGGGATCTTTCTGCATGGAGTTTGCATGTTCTACCTGTGCATGTGTGGGTTTTCTCTGGGTTCTCCAGCTTCCTCCCACAGTCCAAAAACATGCTGAGGTTAACTGGTGATTCTAAGTTGTCTGTGGGTGTGAATGCAAGCGTGATTGTTTGTCTCTATATATAGCCTTGTGATAGACCTTGTGTCAGCTGGGACAGACTCCAGCCCCCTGCGACCCTACTGAGGATTAAGCCGTGTACAGATAATGGATGGATGGATGTAAATAAAATGCATGTAATGTACATTTCAAGAAACTCATTGTTTTAATATCAAAAAATGAGCCCATATGTAGAAATCAGACATTAAATTATATTAAACATCAACAAATCATGGTTTGGTTATTCATGTCTACGTGGCTCAGCAGCCTTGATGGGAGAAACTGTCATCAAAACATCTACGAAAAGCTGTGCACTTCCATCCTTTCATTGCCCCCTTCAGCAGAGCTTTTCATCCTCTTTCTGATTCTGATCATGACCGCCAGAGATAATCACATTCTTACTGTAGAGATGGAGCGTTTTCAGAAAATATTTGAATGGGGTGACGGTGTCAATGGAGCAGATCCTTTAGCCATAATATATTCTGTAACTCTGTCTATTCTAGTCCCCTCATATTATAATGACAGCATCTCCTGAATAGTGAGCAAAATTTTGTCAATAACAAAGGCTTCTCCACACCATTTAGACTGCGAGACAGTGCTGCAGAAAAAACAAGTTGCCCTCGAGCATCAATATTCTGCTGCTGTCTGTCTCCTTTTTTTCTGCCTGGTTTACCTATATTACCAAGTTTTTTTTCTTCTTGCCACCTATAAGACAGCCTGTTTTGAATGTTCTTTTTCTTGCAGTTCTTTACATCTTGCCTTCCAAAAACTTGTGTGCTCAATAGCAAGATTTTTTTTGACAAATACTGCAGGTAGAGTGGCTTATATAAACAAAAACTACATCCTCCAACTTTATCTGTATGCTTTTATGTCAGTGTTAAACAGTACTCACCCATGACTGAGCTGTCTCCACAGCATCCAGATCCACACTGAGCTCTAAGCAGTGAAACCTCTCTCTCCAGCATCTCCACCCTGGTGGCGAGCTGCTGGATTGTGGTTGTTGCAGGACAGCCACATGCTGCTTTTGGGATGTTGATGCGGTGAGTGAATGTTACCTGAAAAATGAGAACAGTTTGGTTAGTAATAAATTTTCACAACAAGGTGCAGCTATTATTATAATTCAGTAACTAGTCTGTCGCATGGTGTTAGACCTGCCATAGACACACAACCACGCATGCATGATTTTATTCTTAAACTGGTTAAAAAAAAATCTATCTTTAATTATGTCTTTCAGGAATAATTTGGTCAGTCTTGAAGGTCAGATAAAAAAAAAAAAAAAAATCACATGACACGTGTTGGGTACCTACAAACAAGCTCAACCCAACAAAGAATGTGACATATTTGGTCATATTTTACTGGAAAAATGCGACTGTCTGGAAACATCCTGAGCATATGGTTAGCCAGACATCACCTTTAAAGGTGCTTATTTACATATGCACCATTTACAGAGCAACATTATCATACATTTGGAGTTGTGCTTGCAGGCACCTGTGTAAAGATAAGTCCACGATTCACTCTCTTTTAGCTGTGTTTTTGCTCTCTGCCATCTCCCGAGGGAATATCTGTCTCTTTTGCTGCTAAACGCTCCACTGTGTTCACCTGCTAGTTGCTAACTTTGTGTGTCTAGCGTTTGATGCTGAGCAGATAGAGTGGGCTTTACGAGTGTTTTCTCTCAAAACTGTTGCCAGCTTCTGTAGCTAAAATCAATGCTATGAGAGAAGGGGGAGTTTAACAAAGCAGTAAAGCTGCAGGCTGGACAGCTAAACCATAAGCTGAAACTAGCTTTGAGCTCTGTAAACCTGAGGGATGCTGCAGATTAGGGTGTTAATTCTCTGCAGGCTCATCACTATGAGCAGCCCCTTCACATTAGCACATTGCTTTCAAACTGCCACATTTTCATTGAAGCCACTAAATTTTCATTCTCTACAAAGGATGATTCAGCAGAGACATCTATTAAGTGTTCATATTTCAGAGCTTGGAGTATCAGTCATTACTTATTACTTCTGGATAAAACAATATGTCACCATGAATATTATATGTAAATATGTTGAAACAGATGTTGTTTTTAAGAATCGGCTCTTTGTCCCAAGGGCCTGCTTCTGTGATTCACTCTGAAGAAGTCTGTTCACATCTCACTCTGAGTTGTGTCATCCTGAATACTTGTTTCAGGTCTTCCTGCTACAAATATAATAGAACACACACCTGGCTGTCAGCATCCAGCGTCTGCTCAGTGTATTCTGTTGGTCCATTCGGATCCATTGGTCCCTCCACAGAAGGTCTGGATCCCAACTCGGCACGAGAACCTACAAAGTGAAAAGAACAGCTGTTGGAAACTTCTAAATACAGTTGTTTGTGTGTCTGAGTGTAAGAAAGGTGTCTGCAGGACAGAAGGCATGATGGCTACAGTGAGTTTTAACCAAAACACTCAATCGATCAGAAGACCTTACCATCACCTGGGGCAGGTGGTGCAGAGGCGTCCAGGTCAACGGAGCACAGAGACTCCAAGGGCACATTGATGTTGTAGACGTGGTTAAAGACCACAGGTTGCTCCCGCAGGGTCTGGTTGACTGAGGAAGCGAAGGGGGGTTGATCGTCCCCCGGGGCCTGCCTCCTCACTCTGGTGGTACGAACCAGCTTGTTGTCTCCTGATGGAGCAGCATGAGCGGCACCCTGGAGCGAGAGATAATATGAAACAAAAAACACTGCCTGTTTGAACTCAGGGATTTCCAGTTGTTTTATCCTTTATAGCTCGTATTTACAAAATAACGGAGTGAAGACTAAGAAAAGAATCCAAGGGGACATAAAACAAGAATTCTCTCACAGGCTGACAACACTGCCAAAATAATGTTCACATTAAAACTTTGGGTCACATCCAAAAGACTGCGGTGACAGTTCACTATTTTCCGATTCTGCTTTTTTGCCTTTCAGTGACTTTAGATAGAAAATAACATTAAATAGGCAAATTTAAAAGAAGTGATGAGACGGAAATATAGTCACAGGCAGACAAGTCTAAACCCCACTGGATCATGTGAGGAGCTACTGTGATTACGTCGTGCTCAATGTAAATTCAGTAATCTGTTAAAAAGATCTGCTTTGAGATTACAGAGTTATTCGTAAAGATTTGTAGCACTAACTCAGTATAGTAGGACTATAGAAATAGCATCGTGCAATCACACCAACCGTAACTTCACAGATTTGTTGAGATTGGGCTTTCTCCACATGTCAAAGCAATGTGCAAGCTGATACACTACAAGTGACATACTTAAACAGTTTGGAGGGAGTATTTCTTTTCTTTCTTCCTTCTTTTTTCCCGAAACTAACAGCACAAAAGCAAACAAGTTAATTTACTAAACAATGTGTTCATCTGCTCTACTCTACAAAAGATATAAGTACCTGTAGTGCCTTGAAGCTGAACATTACTTCCAAACCAAAGAGCACATCCTTCACTAATTAGTTTGTGGGCTTAGCTTACTTAAAACAGCAACTCCATAGCGGTACATTTGACAAACACATCTGTAGTCATAAAAGCTGCTTCTCGTATAGCATTAAAAGTCAGTATATTGTTTGATACGTCAAGGTATAATAGTAGCAGCCTGATGTTAGGTTGCTCCTTTAGTGTACAACACAATAACAATGCTGTGTCACTATTTTGAATGTCTTACATGCATTGTCAGTAGGTCAAAGATGCTGATATTTAACTTGAATGTGCCACTCTAATCGAAGTACTGTAGTGTAGTACTGTTTTTGTGACTATCAAGTACATATTTAATATCAAACAAGAGTCTTTTAAAACATATCAGGTGAGAATGTTAGAAAAATCAGCCAGATACACCGCCAACTTGTGGAGAGAATATTTGCATAATTAGCTGGAGTTGATAAAACCTGCCGAGGACAAAAAGAAATAAGAAGCCTGCTTTTTCCTGCATCCACCTGACATTGAGAACTTACTGTTTTCTGAGAATTTGGAGCTGTAATTGTGCCAGTTATTATTGTGAATAAAAGTTATTTTGGTATTTTTGGTCAACTGCGAAACTCAAACTTGAGCTTATTGACTAAAACTGTGTACCTCCTTGAAGAAACTAAAAAATAAACAATATGAAACATTAAAAACAGAGAGAAAACACACAGACTATCTAAATTATTACTGCAAACTGGCCAGGATAGAATTTCAGTGAATTTGCGCCCAGAGTCAAGTGATTAACAGCGCTGCCAAAAATAAATAAATATTGAATATGAAAAAACGACGCATGCTCCAGACAGAGCCACTTTGTCTGAACAATTTTACCTGTAGAGCAAGAAACAGAGCCAAAGCCAGGATCCAGCTTGTTGTGGGCGCGGCGGCCCGCTGATGCTGCTGTGCCAGTGGCATGCTGGGAACAAGCCTCACTACTCCTGTCCACTCGCACCTGCGGAGGAGAGAGAAGTAGTAGAAGACAGAGGGGAAAAAGTGAAGTCGGGAGTTAGCATAAATTAAGCTTCGGGAAAGAAAAAACAGCTGGCACAATGGTGTCTGTGCATAAATATGATTTAGAGTACTTCTTCCTGGGCCAGCATGGAAATGTGAACACATTGTATATACATGCCTGTGTGTCGACTGAGTCCCACTACATTCAGCTTATCCTCTGTAAATGATAAATAAACGCCTTTGATCTGATGTAAAATAATTGGCTTTAGAAGGAAAAGAAACTCTTCCAGGGATTACGGAGTCGGCTAAGAACCTTTGAATGGATTTCACTGTGCAATATGAAATATTTGATCTTCCCACTTGGGAGCAATACAGAAATATTGCTCAGGGAGAGGGTTGATAGATGGATTTCAGCAGAGACATGGTTTGAGTGATGTTGCTGTAATCCCCTCTCCATTGAGTATGGAAGTGAGAACAGGGACGCGCTGAAATAAAAGCTGCACAGAAGAGGAGGCGATGTGAATGCTTCACACAGCCTGTCACATGTGAGCACAGACAGGACAGTGGAGAGCTGAGGTCTAATTTTAAAGTGGATTTTTGGATTCGTTGAGTGTCGTTGCAACAATCTGAATCACAGGTTTTACTCAACCTGCGGAAGACGTTTTATCACACAAGTGTAGACACAGCTGGCTTTGTGCACGTTCTAATGTGCTTTGCGGCAATTTTAAGAACGATTCCCTTTCGTTTCTGAATGTTCATGTCTATGTGTGTGCCGGCAGACGGCTGTTAAAAAGGATGAGTCTGTGTAGTTTGTATTCAAGAACCTCTTATCACAACAATGCATCTCATGTTGGTGAAGCAGGCTATTGCTCTCAGCTGGCGCCTTTTGTGAAAGCCAGATGGAAGTCTTCTTATCGCACCTAACTGGCTCCGCTTTTCTGTTTTTTTCGTAAGGCTGGAAATGTTGAAACATCAGTGTATTTGCACATAAATGAGAAACAGAGAGACTCCCGGTGTGTGTGAACCATGGATCCTTTTAAGGTTGTCTCATTCAGGGAAAATGAAATGTTTTTTTTGAAATTAATGCATACTCAATGTCTCAGATTTCCTGCTCACACACTGCAGACGTCTCGCCCCTCATCTTTCAAGATCTTTTGTACCCACCTGAGCACATCTTTTATTTTTTGACAAAGTTGAAAACCAAGATTTTGTATGTGTGTGTGGTGAACAGAAGCACCCACATCAAGAATTTTGTCACATACACTAAATCATAAAAGGCTCGTTGAGAAAGATAGCTGGTCATATGTTACAATCAACAGCATGCCTCACTTCAGATAGTTCTTCTAATGCTTTTATAAATGACTTTGGCCTTGCTGGAACTGACTCCCAACCAATGCTGTTTGCTCCGTGCTGAAGAGATGGGAAATGTTCTACTTCCCCTCAAGCATGGAGCTGCTGCCTGACACGACAGGAGCCGCTTAACTGGTGTATTCAGCAAACAAATGAGAAGCATGAAGATGATGAAGGAGTGAGATGGACAAAGCCAACTGGAACCGTCTTGTTCACAGCCATTAGCTAAAGCAGTGTCCCCTTGGCTAGCTTCACTCGATGGCGGATGCATGCTTAAGAGACGTGATGATGACAAATGGCACACTGAATAGATGTTTCATTCACTTCCTTTAACAAGCATGACAGAGAGCAGCTCGACTGTTGCCAGGATGTTTCGTTTTACACCCGAGCTGCATCAGTAATGAAGATTTGATGCCAACAAAATCCAAGACCACATATTAATCAACATCTGTTTTTAGCTTAACATTAGGGAACATTTTTGACAAAGATAATCTTTGAGTTTGTAATTTTGAAGAATCTGAAATTGAATTTTTTAGAAGTTTCCTTAGTAATTGTCCTTAAAAAGCAAAGCTCCATTTAAACTTAAGTAGATATTAATCGATCATGCTAAATCTTCTTTTCTGTATGTTATAATTTATACTTAGCTGATGATAAATTTCACGCTTTTAACATTCATTTGACCCGCTGAGTGTCAATGAAAATATTTTGTAAGTGATGCTTGCAACTAATTGGAATTATTGTAGTCTGTCAACTTAATACTGTCCTTACTTTTCATATAATGAGTGTCAAATTACAAGGTTCTCACAAGGAAACATCTTAGAAAATAACTTTACAGCTACAGACTGATAAAGTACCAAATTGTCTGTTCAAGAATTCTGACAAAGACCTATTCATAACTAGTTAAATAAAGTAGCTACACTACTGCTGGTGGGAAGTCAATGTAATGACAGCAACATATTGGCAATTTCTCTTAAAAAAATATGGACAAGAGGTCTTAAAGAGAACAGAGGAAGAATGTAAATTTAAACATCTAATATAACAACTGAGCAACTTCATCTACTGATGAGAACAGCATTTATACGAGTTAAAGGTCCACTGATTTGAACAATTTGAGGAAATTCAGATCTATTTGTAGATGGTGTTTGGCATGTTTACATAACAGGACTTCCAGGGAGGGTTGAAAGTGTTGCAGGAGCACTGGGAGCAGCGAATCGCTGTACAAGGAGGATACCGGGGACTGCAGCCAAATTCAAATGAAACTTTTTTTTTTTTTGTAGGTGCAGACTGACAGTCTTATTCATGTTAATAATGATTTACTAGTTTATATTTTTGCATATTTGCCTAATAACTCACTGAAAGAGGACAGGTGAAATTCAGACATTCAACTACCTCTGCTCATATAAATCTATGGTGATACTGAGTAATATGCATTGCCCCTGTAAAAAATGAAGAGATCTGCTGTAGCTAAAAGTAGCTGATAACATCAGCCATGCCAATATATCAGGCTCAATTTTCAACCAGTTTCATAGACTTCTTTTTTTCCTATGACAAAAGGAAGTAAAGTAAAAATAGACGTACCGTGTGATAAAAGTGTCACACAACCTTTTTATCTCAGTACAGACAAAAGAGATAAAGGTCTAGCATATGCATGCAAAATGTCTTTCTTTAAGGCAAATAACAACCCTATATATAGGTTTACACTGGCTGTGATAAAAGTTTGAAAGAGCTTCAAAGTCACAAAGATTATAGTTAAGTCACTGGGTCGTGGTGCAGGCTCATGCCCACAAGCATCACCACACACAACAAGACAAGGTTTTTCATGGAGGCTCAATTAAGGACAGACCCACTCATTCAGAGTGGAGAGAATCAACATGCTTCAGGCATTAAAAACTGGCTTAATTTACTCTTTTTTTTTCCAGGAAAGAGAACACACGCTCTTAGACGAGCACATGCACCAACACAAAACCGAGTGCACTGATAACCACTTTCAAATCCACATGACACTCACACAATTCAGTCAAAAGCACAAATATACATGGGAGAATAAGCAGCAACACGTGCACACAAACATGAAAACACACCCTGTGTCATGGATCAAATGTTTGTAGTCATCCATTTTAATGACAGTTAAACTGAATTGAAGGTAATTTAATTTGTCAGCATGTAGCCTCTCTATCTGGAAATAAGGTTCTGAAGGTGTAAGTACAAAAAAAATAAAAAACACTGATGTTATTTAACTGCACAGTAAACAATGTGTGTATGTGTGTTCACGTGTGCCATTTATTCATAGCTATATATTCTGTGCATGCTAGAAAATATAAATTTAATGACTCTGAGAATGCTCTGAAACAGCGCTGTCACATTATGTATTACCTGGTGATTTTCGTGAGAGAAATTGGATAAGTTCACCCCCTGCAAGGCTGAAATGAAACTGCCTGTTCCAATTATAATAAAAACCATCAGGACACTTTATGTCACAAAGGAAAAGGTAAAATATTCAGCCTACACAAAACAAGCTACTTGGCAAAATATCCTAAACTTTAAAATGAATCATCACAAAAACCATCACCCTTAAAAGTTCGATGTAAGAAAAAAAAATGACTTTGATCTTGTCTTTTGAACTTTTTTTATCTTTGTTAGATTACATTTCTCTTTGAGGTGAGCTTCAATCTTTGACAATATCTTTCTCTTTCATCCACAGTGTGGTTTACGGGCAAGTGAGTCAATATAAAAAGAGAATTTAATCTAATGCACAGTGTAATTATAATGAGATAATTTATTTGTCACGTGGTTCAGAAAGACATTATCATCATATTTATCATATACAGTAGACACTGGAGCTGGAAAGCATCTTGTAAATCACAAGTAACTGGATCTTGAAATTATTTGTAAATAAAAGAATATCAAAAAGGCATGGAATGTTTTCTGTATATTATATTTACAATTTCCGAATAATAAATGAGTTTTGGGGATTTTTTTAAAGATGTTTTAAAGAGCTAAGTGAATCTCACATTTCACCACAGCTTCTTGCACTACACCAGTTATACAACTGATAAAAATAGTAAAATCTCTGATGTGTCACTGCTAAGAGAAATATGAAATGTTATTTTGTAGAAGGCTGTAAGGAAAATGATGTATCCTTGAGAATTTCATCAGACAGTTAAATGCACAGTATACCTATATGCTTGTACAGAACTCCATTTAATTTCTTCAGCCTATTAATTCTGCTCCTCCTCTCAGCTCCTGAATGTATGGTTTGTGATCTGATTGTACCTGTATGGGTGATGCTTTTTGCTGCTACAAATCATCTGAGCTCTGTTGTAGCTTGTATAGTATCTAGGTGGATTTACGTGTTAAACATCCATGAGTGTGGAGAGCCAAAATAGCTAGATGGCTAGTGATCCAAGACATATTTCCTCAGTTATACCAACTTGTCAGTAGAGGTCTGCACACTTGTGAAACAGATTTCTTCCTTTTTAACTAAAGGCAGGAGTGTTTTGGATCTGATAAAATGACCCGTGGGGATTCCCAGCAGCTCTACCAGGCAAGCAGAAGTAAACCTAAGATATCCATGAACTCTCAGTTGTTCTCAAAAGGTCAACATTTCTCGGGTCCACTAGCTCTGCCACTGTTAAAAAGGATATCACTACAGTGTGTTCTGTGGACTAAAAGTCACTGTACAAACTGCTATAACATAATGATATGACGCGGTGCACCAGTGAGCGTGAAGTTTTTTAACTGAACAGATTTTTATCTATATTTATCCCCCTCACCCATCCCCACTCTCACCCTGCCGGTCGAGGCAGATGGCCACCTTCTCTGCACCTGGTTCTGTTGAAGGTTTTTATTTTCCCTCCCCATTCTTGGGGTTTTTTCCGTTCCTTCCCATCGTCGCTCATCAGGAATCCAAAGGCAACGTTGGATTGTCGGGTTTTCTCTTCTCTATTTATAATTCGTATGGCCTCTACCTTACTATGCTAAGCGCTGTGAAATGACATATGTTGTGAATCTGCGCTGCATGAATTGAATTGAACTGAATTGAATTTTGGCATAATAACTCACTATTAACTTGTACTGCTCTATAGTGTGAGAAGAGGTGAAGTGCAATGTGCAATGCAAATTTCAGCTTGCAATGGGATTACTACAATTTCTGTTTGCAGACACCAGGTCAAAAGCTCACATTGTACTGTGAAAGGTTTAAATGCTTCTTTGAGGTTTTATCAAACGATGCTCATGCTTAGCACTGGAGTCTGATTTAAAGCTTACTTACCCTTTTTGTGGATTATGTGTGTGGCCTTGTGGCCTTGATAAACACTCTGTAAACACTTTAGAATGTCTGTAGTGGTTAAAAGCTGATCATGCTGGTAATAGAATCTGCTCATTCCTCAGCTGAGTTTACCTCCCAGATGTTGGAGTTGAATATTTATAATTAGATTATCCAGTTTATCATTTTCTGTATGTCATAGCTGATTCTGATCTTTTCCGCCACATATTTGCTCTCCTGTTTAGCCACACTGTTGCTGGAAATCACTGCCGTGCTTATTGACTCATACAGAGATGACTCAGTGACCTTTTACATCCTTACTTATGTTAAGGAAAACAGCAAGAATGAGAGACATAGGCAAGGATGTAAAAGGTCACTGAGTCATCTCTGTATGTTTTCCTTTGACTTCTCTCATTGACAGCTGTTTTTTTTTTTCTTTTGAAAGTCAGAACTGCAACTGACTGTATGGTTTACACTGTCACTTAATTCACTATAAATTTATGGGCTGTATCTTCCATCTGGCAACAACAGCAGCCGCTTAGATCTCACATCTCATTGATTGTAGTTTTTAGTCGAGCATTAACTGAACCCGTTGACCCAGTCTGTATATCTATTAATTCAGCCACTGTCACATTATTCACTGTTTAGAGGAGCTTGCAGTTCTAGTTAACGAGCACGTCTATGTAATGAAGTAGCTACCGACTGTAAGTCTCTAAAGCAGAAGAAGGTTTTTATTATTCTTACTACACATAGATGTGCCTCTGTCGTGACTGTTACTCAGTATAGAGTGTGACTATCAGATTAGTTTTGATCTGCTTTTGAAAGAGGTGACTTCTTACTCATCTAACAGAACCCAAGATAAACATATAAATTACTGTTGCCATGTTCAGCGTAATGAAGGAACGTGTCACCCGATGCAACGTTGTGGCTTACTGATGGGATTTTATATGTTTAGGACAACAATGCAGCACAACTTTTAGATTTTGATTTTTCATGAGAAACAACAAGAAGAACAGTTTGGATTATTAGAAACGCTTACATTTAACTTCAGTTAGGCTGTGACATTATATAAAATACAATTCCAAAGAACAGTGGAAAAAAACACATACCAAACACATACATAAATATAGGTCTAAGCAGCAATTAGGGGCCAAGCTGTGGCAAATTTGGAGAATATTTGACAATGTTTACGGCCACTATACATTTTTAAGGCTTTTGATTAAATGTAATATAGTAACTGCATCATTTTGGTTGGTTGTCAGGTCACACCAGTGGGATCTTTCAAGATATCTCCAGACACAGCAAACACTTTCATAAGGCTAGCACATCAAATGGTGTAAAAAAAAATGCGTTTTTCATTATTGCAGTGCCTTTTAGTGGTCCATTGACGCAAGTTTGTGTTTTCAGCAACCAAAGGAATGGATGTCATTACATGAACCAGTTCCTGAGATATGATCTAACCTCCTCGCTGCTGAATTTGATTGGCAGTCATAGCGAGTTTCAAAAATCGAAGATCCCTTTGATGACATTTGTGAAGCTTGGTGTGAAGGTCATCTGTAGCAGTTTTGGTGACGATTGGAACAAATTTGTGGCCCAGAAACACGAGGAGTGCCTACAAATACACATTATCTTATCAAGTTTAAAACTAGCACTTTAATTTAAAGCATGTAACATTATTTAATGGAGTGAACAGTTAATCGATTTCAAATCAAAAATGCAATTTCAAACAGCGCAATTAGCAAACTGCAAAGGCTGCAGTTTAGGGTATACATTATGCAGCATGCCTGACCCAAGGTTTAAACTGTTGTGTCAGTGGTTTTATACATGTATGCTGTCATCTTTGTGTGACACTCACAACTTTGATAATATAATCTGAAAATACACTATTGCCTGTTTTAAGTGTATTACACAGTGAACGGTGAACCGAGCCTTGACTTTAAAGGCTTAAAATCAAATTGCAATATCTTTCCAAAAAAATCTCAAGATATTGTACATCTGATATATAAATATATTCGATAGTTCATCCTTCTATTTAGTATGTTTCAGACAGAATTAGACCGTCACAAAATCACTAAAGAAATAACAGACGTATTGTTGCTCTGGATGTCTTTGTTCACAGATTTCACTGTTGCTGCCTGATGAAGAAGTTAAAAATCGTGGCATGCTTTCGATATTCAAACTTGGATCTGTTTTCTAATAAAAATGCTGTGGTTAAAAATATGTTCAACAATGGTTTTGTAAGAGGAAAAAAGAGGGTCACGGTGTCAATAGAATTACACAGGGCTCCATGGTGCTCTAGAGCATCTTCCTAGTTTTCACTGGAGCTGTCAAAATTTGTCTTTCATGACGCCTTTGTAGGCAGCAACAAAAAAGCGACAGGTTTTTATTACCACAATAGTATTAACAGCTGCTATAAGCGGTACTCCTTCCCTCATCCATTATGGTTGCTTCACCACGGATGAGTGAAACCAGCCACGACTTGTGGGAGTGTATTGTGTTAGCGGCTCTTCAGTGAAGCTGAGTGGATAGCAAAATTCACAATGGGTCGTGACGTTTCGGTTCCTGTGGGCTTTCTCTCAAAACGCACTGTGCCAACTGCATTTACACCTGGTGGAGCACAGTTTTCATTATCTGCATAAGTTATCCATACACAGACGATAAATGTAAGTGTCGCTGACTTGGGGAAGTTGGTTTTAGAAATGGAAGAAGAAAATAACTATCGAAAGCTTAAGTAAAGAAAAAAGATGTGTTCACAGAATGAAATAGTGTGTTACAAAAAGAACGCAACATAATTACAGAAAGGAGTGAGTGTAAAGTGATTATAGGGATTTAATAATGAAATAAAACAAAACAAGAGATCTGTCAAGAGGGTTTAAGAGATGCAAAAAGGAAAGTTGAAGGAAAAGAGCACAGCTAAACACGTCTCTCTCATGCAGCCAGCTGCATCATGAAACGAGAAGCAGCCACTGAATACCTCTCTTCCCACACACGCCTCATGATCATAGGCTCTCTCTGAAAAAAAAAAGTGTGTAGGTGTGTGTATCTGTGTGTTTAGCCGTTAGGGACCCACAGGAGATTAACATCCCTGTTGGATTATGGAAGGGATACACACTGGAAAGCTTCATTAGCTCTCGCTCGGTGTGTTTGTGTGCACCACTCTCTTCCCATGGCCACGGGGCTTTTTAGACTGTTGCCTCCTGACTAAGTGTTTACTGTCTGCCCTGTAGACATATGTCTCAATCTGTGTATGTAGCCTCCTTCCTCTCTGTGGCCCTCTGGAGGCCCTGCAAAAACAGATAAATCAGCCTTGGGAGCATTTGACTGTCACCGTTCCTTTATAGGAGTCCAGGGGAGGACAGTGAAAATATTTATGAATCAATCGCCCTCTGTAATCCAGCTGTAGTGGTAATCTCCAGTGCCTCCTGAGCTGCTAAGATAAAGAGACATAGTTAGTTTGAGACGCTATGATTATGACCAGCGAGCGCAAAAGGAAGGCATCAAGTGCTGCTTCTGATTTAAGATGCTGCAGGCTGGATGTTGGTCTCAGGCCTGAACGGTTACCAGGGGGCACAAAACATCCAGCTGCTGCAGTGTTGTCACTGCTCTGCAGCGTCACGCTGCTGTGTCATAATGTGGTGAGAGGAGAGATTTTCTGCTGTACTCACACTTTCTCTTCCAAATGATTTTATTCACCTCTTCCAGAAAATCACCTTTGCTCTATGCTGGTCCATCTTCTCTTATTTGCTGCTCTCATTTTTCATTATCTCCAGTTGTCATTTTCACCATCTCCTTTTATCTCTCTGACAGGGTTTTCATTTTCTCTCTTTCTCTGAGGATTTTCTTTATCCCTAAAAGTCATTTTTTCACTGTGCACACTAAATCTGTTCCTTTGGAGATGCTGATTTTCAGACTGAGAGCTACATACTGTAGCGAAGGAGAGACTGAATTTTCTCTCTTCCGCATTCATTTATTTCTTCCTCCCTTCTCCAGCAAAAGCCCTGTTATCCCCTCCTTGCTCACCCTATGGAAGTAGAGCCATAACCTCCATTTGCACAGGTTAATGTGCAGCCACCTCAACATGAACATAAAACCAATACCAGGCCTTTTTGCTCTCTCTCTCTCCCATCTCTTGTGTTCCTTTATTCCTTCTACATCCCTGCATCGGTTTCTTTCTCTCTGTGTCTCTCACTCAATCTCTCTTTCTCCACCTTGTAAATTGGACTCCAGCAACATTATGATGCTTTTCTCATTATTCCCATCACTCTGGCCAAATTGACTTGTCTTTCAGGACCATTGGGCTCTGTTCATTGGCTGCTCCCGCATCCTGAGGGCTGCACAAGTCTTTTCCTCTGTCTCAGGGCTTTTTCAGAGCAAAGATGGGACAAAGAAATGGATTCAATTCTACAGCAAATAATACAACCTCAGGCAACTGATGACTGCCTGCTCCACAGTGCACACTATGATCCATTTATCAAGGAACATGTAAACAAATGTTCACACGAAGAACTGAAATAACACGCAATAAAAAGTGCTACACAGTATTTGATCTTATGAAAGTATCTCTCTTTTAGTCTATGACTCAGAAGTTCTTTATTTTTATTCTAGAATGACTCTTACTGCTTGTTTCACCTAATTAATAACAAAATTCCACGGCTGATACAGCAGAGGTACGCAATGTAGAAAACTCTGTCGACAGTTTGATTTGAAAAACAAAGACTATAGAGGTGTGAGATGAACGTTTATCCTCTGCAGAACCAGTCTGCGAAATATGACGTGCAGATGACAAGTGGAACCAATTAAGTGAAGTTTTTCATTTATTGTAATTTTTCTTTTTAGCAAGTGCATGCACAAGCCCAAAATGCAATTTAGTTTCTGCATTGCTTTGTTAAAGAGTACACCACTCTTGATTCTTGATTCCACTCATGAATCTGCATGATTAAGATAAATAATACTCAAAACTGTCTCAAAGATACACATTTTTGCAGTTCCCTTTGTATTTGGCCTTGACACGGATCTGAACTTGTATTAGATTCAACTCTTTCCTGCATCCTGGAAAGAGTATTTGTTTCACAAATGAGACCCATTGTGACAATCTGAGACAAAACGAGGCCAAGTGCAACTACAGATAGATGCTGGAATAAGAGATAAAAAGAGGGAAGACAGAATAAAAACAACAACAAAAAGACAAACTGAACAAGAAAAGCCTTGAAACCACAAAAGTGGATGAGAGGAAACAAGATTAAAAAAAAAAAAAAAAAAAAAAAAAACTACCACAGGGGGCAGAGACAGAAAGTGGATGAGAGAGGTCTAGAAAAAGGGCAGAGGAGACATCGCAAGTGAAAGAGACACAGAGGATGGTTAAAAACTTAGAGTGAAGGTAAATGCTTAAGTCTTTTTGAGTTCACTGAGCTATGAGTCAGGAAGAACTGAAAAGATTTTTTTTCTCTTTCACCGTCTGCTGCCGCCGAATACCCACTGCTCCTCTATTCTGTCCTGACACAATACATGGCTTTTAGCAAATTCATTTTCCATTTCAGAGCTGCCCGCTGGTCATTTTGGAAAGGACAACAAATAAATAAATAAAAATATGAAGGTAGAAGGCGCAAGTAAACTAGACCAAAGGTTGCTCTGCATTTCGCACATGAAATTCATGCAGTTTCATTCAGTAGTTGCTAAAAAGACGTTATTTCTTTTCATTTTCTTGTGCTAATGCTCACAACTGTACACTACTTTGTTAATTTTTTAAGTTTTCCTGCTATTTTATGCATAAGTGCAAAACCTGTGTGTAAGCTTTAGAAAGCATTGCTGTATTTTATTTGGTCTTTCCTCTATATGGTACCTGCATAAAACACATGAAACAGCCTGTCAGTGCCTGAATTTGACATGCATTTGCAGTCCTCTGCCTCTCGTTCCCTTCCTTTCACTCAGCTCTCTTTCCCTATCTTTTTGCTCAGGAATGACCTAAAAGAAAAATGGACTAAAACTTCAAAAACCTCCCGTCTGTCACCTCATGAGCTGTTGTTGTCTGCTGGTCCCTCTGCTTCCCTTTCCGGTAAGCCATTTCTCTCCTTTCATCTTTTCCTTTCAAAGGCTTTTGTTTCTTGTGGGACAGAAATGACAACATATTCTCCTGTACCTTTCATATACAGTAAAATGGTGGGAAAAAGTCATCCTCCTCCCACCTGTGCTATCTGTTTTTCTCTCTCTTGTATGACTTAAGGTGGGCTGAAATGACAGACAAAATGCAGCAACAATCCAATACCATAAGCTGCGCAGGGACGATAAAGCAACTACGAGGGATCAAAAGGATTGACACGTTCTTCTGTTGCTGCTGTCTGTTCAATGTCACAACAGCGAAGGAGGAAGTGCTCCTGGTGCTCAGTAGGGATTGTATTCAATTACCAAATAAACAGCTCAACGGCAGAGAACCACAATAAGTGGTTACTTGAAAGCTCAAATGGCATTATGTTTCATTATTATGGGTAACGACTTGTATTTGTGGTGACATTGTCCTGCTTTAATAAAACACGTCTCTAAATCTAGTGGTCGCATTGCAATGGGGAAACATAAATAAGATTGTAGTGACAAATAATGACCATGTTTAATCATGACTTTTGTGACTTCAGGTTCTAGTCTTGTTATAATTCATGACTTAAGTGAAATGTACCATTAGCCTGTGCCTGTTGAAATGCACTTGGTATGCCTTTAGAGTACCTTTTTGATGTGTATGTGTGTGTGGTAGCAAAGCAAAACAAGAGAGCAAAAAAAGGAGATAATGGGAAACCTTCAGAAATGTACTGTATACTTTTAGTGGAACCATGCTCAATGTTGACTATCTTGAGCTCTCTGTAAAAAACAAAAAACAAACATAATTTATTGACCATTATCAGTAAAACCCTGCATTTACCAAACATCCATACCAATAGAACAATTGTAAGATGTATTGTCGTATTACACAGTGTGGCGGATACATGCTTGGACATTTTCGTGAGAAACTACCGCATTATTTTGTCGGGAAAACCTAGTATTTTTTTAATACTTGGTTTGTCCCACAAGAGGTAGATTGATTGGCCCTCCATTACTGACTCAGGTCAGGCTGACTCAAAACATAAATTATTGAACGAGTAATGACTGGACTCTTAAGCTACAAAATGTTGGAGCAGATTGGTGAGCCTTCCATTGCTGATCAAACTGAAGACATTCAGCCATGAAATGCAGACAAATAACCTAACTGTCAAGTGTGTTGGCAATCATTTTATAAGGGTAGGTAGAGAGGAACTACACTGACCGATTCAGGTATAAATTTGTGGTCAAGGTTTTGCTCTTGTTTAAAGCAGCTGTTGGATTTACTATACTTCCACTTACATCTAAAATATCAAGAATTCATCCATCTTTTAGATGCATTTGACCTAAGGTTTCCAGAAAGCGTGCTCATGAAGAAGACTGGCCCCTGCATGACTTTACTGGCTACCAAAGCAATGAAGGATTCATCTAGAAATTTTATTCATTACCTTTAAGACACGTCTTGGACTAGCGCCCAGCTGTATCTGAGCTTTTAAGCCCTTGTGAGGCCAAGCACAGCTTGAGATCCGGAGGCAGCACTGCTTTGGTCATTTCACAGTCTAGACAGACGACTAAGGATTATCAGGCTTTCCTCATCAGGGCCCTGGAAGACTCTCAGAACAACCTGTCTGATGAGATCAAGCCAAACTCTTTAAAAACTTACTTTGACTGCAATTTCTTGAACTACAGCGTGCTGGTCCGTCTCTGGTTTTGTTGTTTCGATCGCTTTGTGCTGTTGCAATTTAGAACCACATGCTTTGTTGCAATTTGCTTTGGTGTCCCTTTTGGTTTGCGTTGCTTGAAATGGTTGCATTGCAATTGCATTTTCTTTAGTAAACGAGTCTTGAACCCGTACATGGGGAAATGCTCTTGTAAATTGTGTTGTGCCTCATTTCTTGCTATCATCTTGTTTGATCTGACTGATAGATTCGGTTTTGGAGGTTTTGCAGTAACTGCATGTACTGTATGTCATGTCTCACTTCTAATTCATTCATGGAGGAAAAAAACTGATAGAGAAACAATCAAACCAAAGCAGAGCTTGTGAAGCTGCCTCTTGTAGTACTGCAGCACTTTTCTGATATTTTTATGTAAATAAATCAAATTTAAGAAAACTACTCTAGTATCACAGCCATATTTTTAAAGGGAATGTCAGGGTTTTAAGAGGTAGGGACAGACTGTTAAGACATCCAGTATTGATTGAGCTTACACTGGGTCAAATTGAAGAAACCTCAAGCACAGAGGAGGACGTAAGGTCAGATTGAATGGGTTATCTTGGCTACATCTCTGTAGCAGGACATCAGATTGTGATGCTATCACTTCCAGGAATAGCCTGGTGAGGAGAAGACACAAAGGTCCACTTCATTAGCACAGATGCTGCCACAGCAACAGACTGCTCTGACTGTTGTCAACAGCATAGTCTTAACAGAGAAAAATCTGAAATAGAATAGTGTGTCATCGGTGAAGGTTTGTATGAATAAACTCAGAATCACTTAGCAGTTCTTCCTCCCACAGGGTAATCAGACAGTGCTTTGACATGAAACCCATTCAGGAAATAGATTTCATGGTTTGGTTTGGTTCATACATCTCTTTCAAAAACTTCAGGTCCCCTAAAAACTGAAGCACCCAGTTTACATTGAGTCATATTCTTACACCATATTTCACTTTTGATCTCTATATCATTTAGTGTACTTTTTGGTTACTATTGTTTATTGCATACAGTATTTGTTTTTAATGCTTAATTTCATATATAGCACATTTGTATATGGTAATTTAGGATTTTAAATTTATATATATATATATATATATATATATATATATATATATATATATATATATATATATATATATATATATATATATATATATATATATATATAAAAACAACAAGACCACATCTGTTTGTGCACTACATTTTGCTGTTAAAGCAATATGCAACACAATAAGCAATATTTCACAGTTCAGCATATTTAACAATTGATCTTTAAATATACTAAATAAAGCAGCCATGTATTGGTTGGGGAGCCCCAGTGATTAAATATCATATTTCATATGTTGCACATTTGAATGAAGCTCATTGAGAGAATGCCAAGAGTGTGCAAAGCAGTAATCAAAGCGAAAGGTGGCTATTTTGAAGAATCTAATATATAAAATATGCTTTGATTCATTTCACAGTTTTTACTTTACTAAAACGTGTTCATTCATAGTTTTGATTCCTTCAGTGAGAATCTAAAATGTAAACAGTCATGAAATAAGGAAAAAACATAAAATGAGGAGGTGTGTCCAAACTTTTGACTGGTAGTGTGTGTGTGTGTGTGTGTGTGTGTGTGTGTGTATGTGTGTGTGTATATATATATATATATATATATATATATATATATATATATATATATAAAATGTTCTATGCTTTCCAACATCATAGGTACTGACAAAATGGGTGGAAAGCAATAGACGTATAATTCTGCCTATTCCAACAATCTGTCTGAAACATCAGTAAAATCTGAACTCCCTAGATATACACGGTGAAATTCATCTGCTGTCAGAGGAGGTTGAAAGACTTCCACATTCAAAGGTATTAAAGTAGTTCTCCAGGGTCTGTCTGTCCTTATGCTGCAGTTTATAGTCTTCTGTAGCGTTGTGTTTCATGTGGTTTCCTGTGTCATGTATTCACGATGTTTACTCCCTGTAGTGGCTATGCACTCCCACGTTGTTGGCACTTTATAGTCACAACAGAGCTGTGTGGTTGACTATGTGTTGTACAACAGGCTTTACTATCACTGGGTGTGACCAAGATCAACACAAACTCAAATTTTTCCAAACGTTGAATCCACCTCCACATTGAATTTCTGAGCGCCGTCAAACACTTCAGACGTCTGAGCACATGCACCTCGATGGGATTTTTCTGAACGCCTCTCTTTAGAAGAAGAGGGACTTGTGTATGTCTGATACTCTTCCGGATGCCCACTGTCTCCTGGTGCTGCTGCCATAATCAGGACTGACACAGGCACACAGACCATAATCCCCATTGATTAGAAACCTGAGATCAAAGGCTTCCACTGCTGTCACTCTCACCTCTTGTCTCAACTCTACAGCTTCTGCAGCTTCTTTCTCTACCCTCCCGCTCTCCTCCATCGTTATTCATCTTCTTTTGCTTTATTTGTATGTGTTTGTCTGTTTCTCTTGTGTTCTGGGGTTCAACTTTGCCCACCATCTCAGTCAGAATAAAGCGGCTCATTCTAAAACAAATTTCTTTCTGCCTGCTTGACCACATGGTGTTTAGTAATTTAGTAGAGTCCAAATCATTTCTGGTGCTGCGGGTGTCTCGTCTTCTCATGTTTAATGACTGCAGGAGTAATAAAACTGTTTGATCAGTGGAAAGGTTGGCAATAAAGCAACAACAGAGCCGCAAAAAAGCAGGCAATGACTAGCTCGCGTCTCTTTCTGTTTTGCTTCCTGTCCTTTTCCATTTTACTCCTCCAATCTCCAATTCCCCTTTCTCTGTCGGCTGCTATCAACACTCTCCAAGTATCCTATTAAGACATTAAAGATGTTATGTCCCCAAACTGTTACCGCAGTTTGCTCCAATTCTAAACTGTAGAAAACAAATGCATGAATATATCTGCAGACAAACTAGGATGTATTTATTGGTGTCAGCCTCTTATATTTAAGATAATGCTGCTGACAGGAAAAAGGCATGGGCCTCCAGGAAGGCTGGGTTGTGTCGACACACACGGCATTACAACATCACACAGTCAAAGAAGCTCAAAAATCCAAGTAAGACTCTCATGTGATGATTCAGAATAAATGTTAATAGCATAAAACAATCAGACAGCCACTGTAAAAGTAGACCTTTTATCCGAGTAACAGAAATATGTTGTATCTTATGTCATATTTTGATGAGAAAACATATCACCAAAATTTGTGACTCTATATTACTGTTATTTGTAGAACTACAAAATGCTGTTTTAACTTACAGCTATAATTGAAGCATTAAACTATGTCTAGGTGATTAATATTCAAACAATGATGTCAAGAAAAACAATAATAATGGACCATAAGCTGAGATCTCCTCATCATAATCCTGTTAATACAACTAATAGATTTAATTTCATTATCTGAATAAAACACCATTTGAAGTTTTTGCTCTTGGGACACAGCCTGAGGACACATGCGACACTGCTGATAATCACTGCTTAAAATAGAAATCTGTGTGAAATATCTCCCTTGTCCAGTGTATAAGCACAGTAGGTTGTGTACCTATTTTGTCAGATCCCAGGGCAGAAAAATTAATTAAGTGATGAAGATTCCCGAGCTGTTTAACCCATGTGTAACTAGGCAGAGCAGTGCATCGTATTCCCTAACCAGAGTGCAAAAATGAAACACACATATCAATGCTACAGTGGCAAAGCTTTCTACAAGAAGTATCCTCCATTAAACAAGACAAGGACAGACACTGCTTTAATTGCACTGAGAGGTTTGTGTGGATCTGTATTATAATGGATGGACACTACATAAAAAATGTTTATCTAAGTGCAACTCTGTCAATTCAAAGCCACAAAACTGCTCCTTACAGTCCTGATAAGAGGTAGTCAAAGCAGGTTTAGTTGGTATCTTACATCTGTGTCAGTGTGACCCAACATAAACCTAACTTCAGCTGAGCCTCTCCACCCACATTGGCACAAGAGGGTTTGCTCTGAGCCACAGTATTTCCAAAATAGGTCAAGTTCAAACAAACATTTGTCATTCACTATACAGTAATTTGAGCTATTGCCCACTCAGAACAGATGAAGGACTGATTGCACAAGTCAAAGATAAGATCTTAACAATCTACTGAAAGAACAAAATAATAGCTGATTGCCTGCTTTCTCATGCATGTTTACACAAACGAGGTTTTGTCAATGTGCTTGAACAATCTCTTTCAAGCCTGCATGTAAACGTTCAGTAACGCCAGTCTGTACTTCCTGCGTTAGCTATAAAGCATCAGTTGGTCTTTGTTGAGGCACAGTATTCGTGATAGAGTTGTCTTGGTTTGAAAGCAGCCTTTCTGTGTTGGTCCAGACAAACTGAGAGATAGCAGTGTATGTGTGTGTGTTTGTGCGTGCCTTTGTGCATGCATCCACAGTGTGATAGAGAACTGACAGTCCATTTGTGTTCCTCTTAGAGGGCCAGTTGTGGTGATGAATACATACATGGAAATTAGCCCAAGATGAGGCCTAATTGTCTGATTAGATGTGCTTCAGGTTGATAGATGCACAATAACCCCATGCACATAAAGCAGTCATTAAGGAACATTAGACCATTAAATTGAACATTACACTATAGCCAGAGGGAAAAATATGGATGTTCATTAATGCAACTCGACACGTAGGTGTGGGCCTTTGTTTGTGTGTGTGTTTGAGCAGCGTACCTTTTCCGTGAAGACGGTTTTCCTTTGTTGGCAGTCTCTCTCTTACTCTGCACCTGTCCAAGAGAGGGGACACATTAAATTAGCATTACAACAATTACACGTTTGAACTGCTTTCTCCCTGACTTAAAAGTACAGCATTCTCTAGAAATGATTTGAAATGCAAATTGCTCGCTGGTGAAGACGCACAGGCGGCGACACCCCCAGCACTGCAGAAGTGTTTATTACTCCCACACGCTACATAAGACAAATTGAGATGTATACAAAGCACAGGTAGAAACATACACTTATGCCTTCTTAAGTCTTCTCTGTCGCATATAGCTTGGCAGTGTCTATATGCTAAATTAGCATTGTGAGTCAGCATTTATATTCACATGGCAAACAAGCACTCTCTCCGATGCCTCTCTTAAAATGATCGAGGAACAATGGGGCTCTGCAGGGAAACTTAAAGCATGCACACGCACACACACACACACACACGCTATAAACACACAAACTAAAGCTCCCACATAGCAACAGTGCTCACAGAGGTGAATGTATGTACACTTTCCCCTGCTGAGAAAGAACAGGCACATATCGGGCTCTTTTATCAACGTGGACCAAGAAAAAGTGCTCATTTGCTTTCCTCGTGGTGTGCTACTGAGGGTTTTTGTGTTGTAAAGCACCTCCTGAGGCACACTCACTCACTCACACACACATGCACGCCTACGCGAACACAAAACCAAGCCCAGTTTGCTCTTGAGGGTGTCTCACTCACCCTGCGAGAGATAAAAATGACATGCTTTGCTGGCCGGGCTGTTTTCAGCTCAGAGGAATTGCAAATTCTCTGAAAACGGTGTCATTTTCACTTGGGTTTCTTCCAGCGAAGAAGGTTGATTAAATAAACAAAGGAACTAGGCTCCAATTTTAGTTCTTCAAACATAGTAAGAGGCAGAGATGCTCATCTCCATCTGTCCTCTTCATAAGGGAAATCAACATGCAAATTCTGTTTGCATATCTGAATATTACTTTCAAATGTACAGCATATCTCTATTATATTACTATATAAACGATTAGTTTTCTACTTCATATGCAGTATTAGGACTATTATTATTTGATTTGAACTCTCACTTAAGCCAATTAGGCAGTAAACTGCTAATGTCACTTAGTGCAGCACAACAAGCTGTAAACACATGACCAGGATATAAACACTAATGGCATATGGAAAATATATTAAAGAACAATTGACTATTTATACATCCAACAGACACAGAATAATGTTGGAATTCATTTTGGCGTTCTGTTTTTCTCCAGCAAACAAATGCTTAATATTCACTACTTCTTTACTCACACAACTCTGATTAGAATGGTGGGAGTAAACCAATAAAGCCAAATAAAACCACTGCAATCAACTGGAAAACACTAAAGACCACAGTAGAAAATACTATGATAATGGTACAAAGAAATAAATGTGATTATTGGAAGTGAAGGGGAAATGAAAAGAAAACTCTCATGTCTGAGTCACTGTCTTTGTAGACCCTACCATCTACCCTGAACTCCTCCCTACAGGTTTTGTGGCACAACAAACAAGACTGAAACAAATTCTCATCAGGTAAATAGAAATGGAGGTTGCATCAAATATTGGAACAAATGAATAATATTCTTTTACTTGATCCAAAATCAAATACCCAACAATCAAAACAATGCTTTCAAGAACATCAAAGTATGCTTACAGGACTCCATGTGTTAAAAAAGTATTTTATTGCAACTAAAAATGCTTAAAACGGGGAAAAAAAAAAGTGGGATGTCGAGTTAAAAAGAAATGACCAAGCTAATCCTCAGGTGCTTCTCATCTCTGAGGCAACATTATCCCCTACTTACTACCTTTACACAGAGATGTTTTGGACCAAACATCTGATGCAGATGACAGGTTTTGAGAGAGAATAAGAATGTGTGGAGTAAAGAAGACAGTATGTCCGGTTCTGCTACAGGAATCTGCTACATTTCTCAGCTGTTAAACTTGAGACAATGTTGTAGAAGCGCTGCATCACCGGAAAACTTCAACTTTACAGGACTAACAGAATAAACCTTTCCTTCAACAAACAAAATATCAACACGCTAGTCGCGTTTAATTTGAAGGTAAGTAAGGTAAGTTTTCGCAAGCCTCATGGGTAAGTGCTTCTACTAATATTTAAATACTTGTGTGTGGAAATAATCAGATAAATATTCAAAAACTCATTGTCTGCAATAATTTACCCACAAACATTAAAACAGAAGTGTCAAAATCATTTGCATTGCCATGCCCACATAATTATATGCAGTTTTTTGTATTTCTTCTGTACGCTGTCCCACTGAGAGAGAAGAAAGTTACAGATGGTCCTGTTTGCTTCCTCTGCTTTGTAGTTGTGAGAGCAACACGGAGGAGTGCTTCTGAATGTAAATCATATTATGTTCACACTGTTTATTCGCTGGGCCAGCCATTACTGGAAAATGCTGATACTACGGAAAATCTGAGCATAAATAAGCAACATAAGACAACAGAAATTAATGTTTTCAGTCCTCCATCTTAGTTCGAGCCTAACCAAACAATAGCAGCAAGTTTAAGAAAGAAATTAAGAATGGAATACTGATTTAGCTGTGCGGTTCTTATGAGGCAAAAATGAGAATGGAAATTATAATGTACAGACCACAGGGATTTACAAAGCACAGTCTGAAGGAGTTGGACTTGTTTCACAGTTCCCATCTGCTGTTATTTTATGTCCATTCTAACACACAAATAAATGGTAAAAAAAATAAAGTTGACAATAAAAGCACTCTGAATACTCTGAATAGATGAACATATGGCAAGATTACTGCATTCGGCGTTGTACTAAATTTGCATAGCAGTTGTGTGGAATTGAACATAATTATCATTGGCCACAAATTGCATCGTTGGAAATCATTGTCTTCTGCCTTCCAGGGGATGGAAGGCAGAAGCCCTCTCCAAGATGGCAACAATGGTCTCAAATTGCTTTTCATGTTGCAAACTACAAACAATGTGGCATATCTTAAACTACTGATATACAAAATTCTGCAAATTACACATTCAAGAGTGAAACGAAGACCAGGCACAAACGGTGCAGTCAGGAAATGATATAAGGTAAGAACAGAGAAACTCTGCATATATGTCATCACTGAGAGAAACAGGAAAGCTTTCCACTTTCCAGGTAGCCTTGTATGAATACTCAGTAATGTCACGTAACGCGCCTGTGTGTCAGCTACATTTTCTGTGCATGATCGTAAACTCAAGTTGATTTCACAAAAAGACAGAGCAGTTTCAAACTTTGTGGGAAAAACTGATTTTGAAAACTTTTCAGGGATTTTTTTTTAATGTGCACTTAAATTTAAAACACAAAGAAGCTAATGTGTATTACTGTCCATAATCCTAAGCCTGAACATAATTCTATACCAGAGCTGCTCGAGCCACTACATAAATCATTTTGGCTTATTGAATTGAGAAAGTATGAAATATCTCAGATGATAGATAGTTGGTATTTAGTCAGGATGGCACACAGCCACTAGTGAATTCTCTTGTGTGCATGTATATGTGTGTGAGAGAGAGAGACCGAGGGAGGTAGAAACAAACTATGAGACAGAGAGATGGATTGAAAGATGTCCTCTCTTCGTTTCTTTCTCTCAAACACAAACACACACACACACACACTACTGTACTCTACAGTGAGCTTGGTTCTTGTATGAATCAGGCTTGTCCCTCACTGTACAATTTTTTATCAGTGGACGATCCTATTTCCGTTGTGTTGATGCAGCAGATGGATTCCCTCCGACGAACCATTCATCACCTGCTACACCAAAACCTGCCTTTGCCCCCTTTACACCAATGAAAAATGGGTTTTGGACCAGCCTTTTTCTCAAGAAAATAAAAATCGTTTAACGTGTCATCAAACAGCTTTCATCTCGTGATCCTACTGGGGCTTTTGAGAAGAAAAGTTTTTATTTTAGTTTGTGTTTCACAGCACAAAATAAGAGGATAAGGACAGTAAAGGGCAATGAGGAAACATAAAATGGACAGTAAAGAAACAGTAGGGAGAAAACTTCTTTAGCCCATTTCAATTTAAGTCGCAGTTAAACTAATACAATGATAGATGGATTATTAGTAATGAAATAATTAATAATTAACCTTTACCGCTTGACTAAATGTATAAATAATTTCTTGACATTTACAATTCAACCCTCTGAGAACCTGCCAGCTGGTTTGAATGGCATGCTATAATTTGAAAAAACCTAATAGAGCCAGAAATGATGAAAGCAAAAAGAATTTCAGAAGAACTCTAAACGGGAAAATAATATTCAACTTTCCTATGGTCCTTGAACTACTCAACAATCATGTGACAACAATTCCGGGACTTTTCAGTTGAACTGCAGGCCGTGTTTACACTGAACAAAGAATAGACAAATACATTAACTAATTCAAATTGTAAGCAGTAAAATATCCATTGCCATTTTCTTTTAGATTTGGTAAAATAAATCAAAGAATTTTTT
The DNA here is from genome assembly GCF_022539595.1 of Amphiprion ocellaris. Classification (NCBI taxonomy): domain Eukaryota; kingdom Metazoa; phylum Chordata; class Actinopteri; family Pomacentridae; genus Amphiprion; species Amphiprion ocellaris. The sequence goes on from NC_072775.1 coordinate 16,871,028, forward strand.
ATGATTCGCCATTATAACTTTGTCACATGGCACAAAAGACATTTCAGAGTGCTCTCTACTTTTAGCCATGGCCTGTGGTGTGTCCATATGAGGCAGGACTTAGAGAGACTCAGAGAAAAATGAGCCCACGGTGAGCAAAAATGTAAGCAATAGAAGGCAAGGAACGGCATGGGACATTTTTCACTCAATATGTCTTCATTGGAAGAAGTAACAAAGTAAAAAATAATCACTGGAAATGTTCTGATATCTTTTAAAAAAGAAACATGAAGGATACGCTGGAGACATTAAAGATAAAGAAACTATCTCTAATAAGTTTTTTTCTAATTATAATGGACAAATTCCAAACCTTCGCTGACCTTTAAATTTGATAAAAACCTAAACCAAAATGATGAAAGCAAAGTCATTTCAATCTGTCAGTCTTTTAAGTGAATCAACTTCAATGCTGAGAATGCCTCGCGTTTTACTCCATGCATAATTATTTCCATGATAAAGAGGGACTCAATTTAGGAAATGTTCTTAACTCATTCCAACAGTGATGAGGGTAAAAGGATATACATAGTTTTTTTTCATTTTGTTCAAAAGCAATTAGTCAACAGTTTAATTCACACAGATGTTTCAAATGTCAGGATTTAATTTAGAAATCGCTCCACTATGTCATTAAAAAATAATGAAGCCAACACTGTTAGTGACACTGCTGGCACAATGAGTTCATTTATGGAAGTGAGGGCAGCTGAAAATGAGACATTTGTTATCTTTGCAGTGCAGGTAATGAAATTTAATGTTCACTACACTTACAGGATGACAGCTGCTTTCTACTGCCTGATTTAATTTGTGACAATGAGCAAAACTTTGATTTCTGGGCTAAAGTTTACTGTATTCAGTTAAAAGCAAAAAAAAAAAAGGATTTATGGCAGAAATATCTCAAGTGATGTATTACAGCAACAGCGTCTATTTACTGCCAGAGGAAGTTACTACACTTAAAGGACACTTTAAGGAGTGTCACACAGCAAAGGACACATATTTATTCAATCTGGTGAGTGTTTATATCATCAACTGATCACAAAATTAATCAGAATCTAAGTGATTCTGCTTAAGAAGTGACATTTATGGATCAATCACATTGTAAGTTAATTCCTTAAATGGGCCAGTGTTGCAATATTGAAAAAAAGGGAGAAAGAGAGTAAAGTTGAGGTTAGATTCTAATAGTTTCTCAAGTAACACAACATAGAATATTCATGATTAGAGAGTAATACCTTTCTGAATTTCTAAAATGAATTTGGAAATAAAACTAATGTGTCGACTGTAATTGTAATTCAATAACTGACTGTTAAATAATGACAACCAACTGTGAGGTTGTGCAGGTTTGTAATAGAAGATTTAAATGTAAAATGGGAAAATAAATGAAGACTTCAATGTTGTGCAATCAGCATGATTACGGTTGTTTGATCCACTGTGTCTAATTTCTTCCCACACAAACCTTACTGGCATGATATTCCAATCAAGTGTGTGTGTGTTTATGTGTGTGCCTGAAAATGCTTTCTAGAGTTTAATTTATATGATATTTACATGCAATATTTATAGGCTTTTATTTTGGGCACCGCTAAACTAAATTGAAGAAGAATTCTACATGTGCTCAAACAAACAAATAGGCACCCAGAAGACAGCAGGTCTCGGGTTCCTGAATCACCGGGCCTTCACGTTAGGCTGTTAATTATGACAGCAATCGATCCCACAGTGATGCACAGAAGAAGGAGATGGGCAGAGAAACAGACTCAAGGTCTCAGAAAGCCTCAGAGAAAGTCAACAGGAGAATATGCTGAACAAGTAAATGAGTGGGAGAGTTGATTGTGCAAATCCTCAAGCTACCTAATGAATCTAGATGTCAAATAAGAAAACAAATTAAAACCTATAAATCAATCTTTTAGCACTGCCGGGCATAAAGTGAAATCCTTGAGGATCAATAACAGAAAGCACACAGATACAGAGGCAATAGCAGATCCATATTAATTCAAGAAGTAACATGATATACATTACAATTCAACACACATGAATGAAAAGTTATTTATTTATTGGATCCAATTGTGTTACAGAATTTGTCATTATTTTTACACAAGGTGGCAAATAATTATCACTCATTCTAAATTGTGCGCAATATTTCTCCCCCTCAGGGTTGTGTTTATGATATCGTTATTTGGAACTGCAGGAAGCAAACATTCTGCATGCTACTGAGACCTATCAGTACAGTTAAAAATATCTGTGACAAGTTAGATTGTGATGCAGTGTGGGTGAAGTAAGCATGAGACAATTTACCGAGTGAAATCAGTCACGTAACATTGCATATTCCTCCTAAATTTCACTATACAGAAGAGCAAAACCTTTAATTGAAGCTAAAGATTATCTCTCCAGCAATATGCAACATCCTGTTTAAAAGCCAAAGACATACTCAGTAATAACACTCTAAAAAAAAACTTAAAAAAAAAAAAAAATGGGAAAAAAACCCCAAAAACATCAAAGCAGCTTGTTAATCTTACACTGTAACAAAGATTCTGCTGTGCTCAAAGGACTCGTCACCACTGAATATACACCGACTTCTGTTCTAGTCTCTCTTCTCTTTGTGTTTCTGAACAGACTCTGAAGTCTCTCCTCTAAAGTGTTTATCAGTGAATGGCAGACAGAGGTCAACAGACTGGTCATTTGAGTTGTCACCCCAAACTCAGATATGTTCTGTGCAGGTAAATACTTCAGATGAAAAGCCACATTTACTGTTCACAGCCACAACATCAAAACAAAATGTAACGTGTGACACATTTGACATAAGAGTATATATAGGAGTCCAGACTTAAACCTGCAATTTATGTTTCTTCTGCTGCTTTAAATAAACAACTGTAGGGCCATGCTGAATTAACAGCTCAAACAATACGTTATTAATCAAGGCTTCACCCCTGACTAAAAGCTACAGAAAATAACAAGAAATCTGTGGGTGTGCAGTGCATGTGTAAGTACATATGTAAGTTCTATCATTTGCCTCGCTATAGCTATTCCTATTTTAATACATTACTTACATGAAGCAAGATCTATTCACATCTTACCAGTCTAAACCATATTGAATACAGTATTAAAAAAACGCTACTACAATCTTCGTTTAGCAGCTCCACTATTGCATGGTACGGCAATACTAAAGATGTATCACAATATCTTGCTGTTAAAAACAATACAAGATCCAGTTTCATTAGCGCAGATACTTTAATTGATCAGCAGCATTGTCAAAAAGAGCAGCATTTCCAAGGATTGACATCAATGTGTGACGGTGGGCCAACGTATGTGTGCGGTGCTGTGGGTCAACTACCTGCAGCCATAGTGAGCAGGAGAACTGCTTTTTTCCTCTCGGCAGCTTTCATAACCCCAAGACATGGCTGCAAATACAAGAACTGAGGCTGACTATCCAAGGCAAGGTAGATACATGAAGTAAAGTATGGAATTATTTAGTCCACAAAGCCGGCAGTGAGGGAAAGCCCATCGATATCACAAGGTTTACTCGCAAAAGATGCTTGAAAGCTATGCAAACCAAGGGAGCAAATGCATGGAAATTACCAAAGCTTCTCTCCAACAGACATGCTGAAATGTACCAAGAACAGGCAGATAATATGAGTACATCATGCCCTCATTCATTTTATAACAAGCAAATTTTTTTACCATCAGACTTTGAGGAGGCAATTAGCTAAAAGCAGTGATGACGGTATTGCTTGACTTAGCAATGTGTATCTTTATATGCAAATATAACCTGCACACAGGTAATGTTAACTTTACCAAAGCTTGAAGATGCTAAAAGTCAGGCGCTCAAAAGTATGCAGATCAACAAAAGCAGTTATAGTGATTAACGTTCACCCAATCGGTGTTACTAATGGTGAACATAGCATGTATGTTTTGGCCAATAATTATTTCTAGAACTAGAAAATGCATTCCACAGATCATAGGCCTCGGCCAAGAAGGTGTACTGAGTCTATTAACTGCTGTTTAATATGTGATATCTGGTTACAAATATAAAGTTAATTATTGAAGAATTTACAAGATGTATATGAGGCATCAGTTTACAAGATACAATGTCAAAGTTTTAACACTATGACCTTGACCTAATTATTTACAATAATTCAACTATTACAGTCACAAATGCTATAATTGTAAAAAACATTTAATAGCAAATGACAATTTTATTGAGCATAAAAATAATAAACCCAAAAACTGTGAGTCTGATGAAGCTTAAACCCAGGATTATCAGTCTGCACAATATAGTAGCGCACTTATGTAGAATGAATGCAAATGACTCAAGCCAAAACATTTTCTCTGCTGAGGTCTGCACTCTATGTGCCTTTTGTAGTGTCCTTTTTAGTCAAATTACGCGTAAAATGAATGACAACAGATTTGGTCTGAAAACATTTAGAATCTTTTGCAAGGTTGTGCTTTTCAATTAAAAAAAGAATTTCAAGTTTAATGTTCTCTCATTTTTTTAAATTAAACTACTTTTCCTGATGTTTTAGGTTTTTTTTTTCTTTTGCTGTGGTATCACTTCAGTATCAGTATCAATGTATTTACAGCAGGTATGATGTCAATGTCATAATTTTGGTATTGTGACAAAACTCAGCTGTTTCCTTGCCACTATGAAGATACAGCAAGTGAATCTGTGTTGCATGTTGGGTAATTATTACACAACTTTCTGTGCTGTAGCAACCGTAGCAATATTGATAAACAGTGAGGACTCATTTAGAAATAGTTGACAATTTTGTCAGAAACGCCCCTTACATTACAACAACCGTGTTTCTATCCAGCAGTTTGTATGTACTTTTTTCAATCTCTACATAACACAATCCATAGATCTAGCAAAATAACACTATCAGTTACAGAAAACACTTTGATTGTACGAAGAGGAGAGATGGCACGTCATTTTACGTGATGCATTTTGTTGTTATTACTCATTCTAAAAGGCCAATCTCAGCCAGTATCCAGCTGCTGGTTGTGAACACAGCTGCAGCTGCTCCGCCTGGCTGTGACAGGTGAAGCTGTGGTTAGATATATGGTTACTGCTGTGTTTTAATCTATGGTTCTATGAATAAATCCAGCTGTTACCGTTAGAATCTGCAGTGCTTCCACAACCAATATGCTACCAGCATACCGCAGGAGATCAGAAAAACGGCACTTTTAATACAACATGCCAGGGAGCACAACCATCCCTGCACACTAACAACCGCTGCATTTCCTTACTGTTGCAGGCGCAGTCTTTTCATCCCAACAACCACAGTGACAGCTATGTCAACACAAGGCTGCACACATAATCAGAGTCTGTCTTGGCTACAGACAAGAGAAACGTGGCAATCCTGCTTACTGTAAATTTCCTGTAGCACACTTTTGAATCATTGCAAGGTAGCGTAATAGTATTGCCAGGGAACAGAAAAGTTTTTGCAAAGGAGCACACAAATTGCCCAGAAACAAATTCCCACTGTGACCTTTATGGAGGACTAAAAGTGCCAAAATTAAATACATAAATACATCATTAAATAATTAATTAAATATGTCATTAATTAATTAAAATTGGAATTAAATATTTCATCAATTAATTAAAATTGGAATTAAATATGTCATTAATTAATTAAAATTGGAATTAAATAATTAAATGTGTTATTAAATAAATATATCATTAAATAATTAAATATGTCATTAATTAGTTAAAATTTGAATTAAATATGTCATTAATTAATTAAAATTGGAATTAAATACATAAATGTGTTATTAAATATGTCATTAATTTATTAAAATAACAATTATTTTAAGTAAAAAACATATTTCATTATTTCACGATTTAATTAATTATTTCATGGTCCTTGTGTTGCAGTGGATCATGAATTAATTTTATCTGTCAACCTCGCCCGTCAAAGTCCGTGGGCGGGACTAACGTGAATCTAGTCTAATCCACTGCTTTTGTCTGCCTTGAAACCGGAAGTAGAAGTCTTTCTAAACATGGAGGCTGTGTAGAGGGAGAGTCGCTGTGAACTTTCTAGAGAGTTGGTGAGAGATATTTTAGACCTTGCAGAGTATGTGGAAGCAGGACCTGCTGACCGCGAGCATGTAGCGTGTAAAGCAGAGGAATTTATTGAAGTTGTTGAAGTTATTTCCGCACTTTTCCGACCAAGATGTTGACCGTAGAGCAAATTTAGAGGAAGTACTCCGCCGGTTTTCTGGTACCAGGGTGCAACAGGAGCACACACAGGGACCAGGGCGTTTGGCATACCGAGGGGAGTTCTGGAACATCACGTTCTTTGTGGATTACCAGCCTGTCAAATTGCAGCGATGCTCGGAGTGTCGAGCGCTTTTCCTTTAGGACCTACTCGGCGCGGCACGGCTCCGCTCGTCTTTGTTTAGCCGCGATTCCACAAGCATCTACTCGGCACGGTACGGCTCGTCTCATCTTTGTTTGCGAGCGTTTCCATACGGACTAATTTTCAGCACCTTCTCGACTGAGGTTCCCAGCGAGCTGAGATGAGCCGATAATGTGGCGTTTACATAGTGCAGCCCACTGATAGGGCAGGGAGTGACGACACAGAGCAACTTCAGCACGAAAACAAAATCCTGCATTAAAAAATGACTGTAAACAGCGACGGTGTGCATTGCTCTTCACGAAACTCTCTGTTCTTCATAATTTTAATGTGACAGCCAGACCTGTACCGTGGGTGAATGAAGAGGTCGAGACTTTGTCTTTGGTGGCGGACCAAAGAATACAGAGAGAGCTGGACGGAGAAAGTTTATCAGGAGGTCTCTGAGCGGATGGCCGCTCACATATACAGTAGACTGTATATAAAGAGGACAGAAGCAGTGTAGGGAGAAGCTGAAAAAGCTCAAAAGTGACTATCGGTCCACCCAGGACCACAACGGCCGGCGTGGGTCAACCAGGAGGTGTTGGAAGAGGTTTAATGGACGCTATTTACTGGCACCGCACCGGCGAGCAACAGGAGGGAGACTCAGCTGCTGCATTATTGGAGACGTTCGAGGACGGTGAGTGTTTTGTGACTTCAAGAAACTTATACATCATTTATTCCATTGGTGGCAAGCTTTTTTTAAGCAAACAAGTATTTTTAGAAAGTAACGTCGTTGTCTCCTGTAGCAGACAATAAGATAGCTAGTTAGCCATCGGCGCTAACTCCGTGCTCTGCTTGTATTTCGTGCTGCTGTTTCTAACGTTTAGCTCTCAGAAGCTAATACTTCAGTCAGCATGCCGTGTTTTTCTTGTACTTAGAGTGAGTGTTTATTTCTGTTCAAGAATCCCTTTCCACATGCGAAGCCTACTCCATCTCCGTCGCGGAGCCCCCGGCTGCCCTGTCTCCTCTCCAGCACCAGCTCGGACACCGACACGTCACAGCAACGTCTTATCACCGGTAAGACACGGTAAACAGAGAGCATGGTTGATTTTCGCATTATTATTATTACTACAGGTGTAAATGCCTGCAAACATGATCAGAACAACGAGACCAATGACCAAGAATTGAGGCAGGTGTAAATGCAAACTGTGCAGCAGCCAGCTCAGGAACGCGTGATGAAAGCTACATGTAGCTACAGTGACACATAAACAGAACACATGCAGCTGCATTTATTTTCCATTGATTTAACAAGTAAGTCACTCTAATTAATTTACGTTCTGGTGCAGTGTAGTATTGCAACCATTCTTCTTATAGTCACTAGGTAGCTGTGAAACTGAATGAAAATATACATAAAAATGAGAAAACACAGCTCTTCTTAGCAACTCCAAAATGTGCACAGGATGAAATGAAGTTCACACCACGTCGTTTTTGTTTGTGGTGGAGCAGTTACTGCTTGTGCTTTGGTTAAAGCGAAGAGTGCCAGAAGTTTATTAAAGTATCAAAGACATGATCATGATTGAAAATGGATGGACGGGTGGCTAAACACATCACATCATAGCTGTGGAGTCCTTCCAGCTCCTGGGGACTACAATCTCTCAGGACCTCCTGAAAAAGGCTCAGCAGAGGATGTATTTCCTACGACAGCTGAGGAGACATGGCCTGCCACATGAGCTGTTGATCCAGTTCTACACTGCAGTCATCCGATCTGTCCTGTGCACCTCTGGATCAACCACACAGCAGGACAGAAACAGACTACAGCCCATAGTACAGACGGCAGAAAACATCATCAGAGACCCCACTCACCCTGGACATTTGGACTACAGTGCCCTGTACACAAAAATCACCACTACTGTGTTTATAGCAATTACCATTTTGCTAATGTGTTCATACATTCCAGTCTAGCTGTACATTTCTGTTTATATTGTGTTCTATTTTACTACTATTTCTTTTTCCTCCCTGTTCCTCTTTCTATTGTTTATTTTTTATTATTCTCTTCCATATTCCTAGGATGACACCAACAGCCGAAACCAAATTCCGTGTATATTGTGTACTTACTTGGCCATTAAAGCTGACTCTGATCACTTTTCTGTCTTTAGTCTAGGCAAGAGGAAAGGGGGCCACAGAAAATTGGACCTTCCTAGCATATTTGTGGAGATGCAGGCTGAGGAGGAGTGGAGTCATGCCCAGCATGATGAGAACATCTGATTGCTCCTCAGCGAGGCAAGAGAGAATGAAGCGGCCTTGCAGCGGGAGGAGATGGCCCAGAATACTGCCTTCAACCAGTCATTCCTGGGTGTGCTGGGGCAGCTGGGGTAGCTGGGTGGGCAGCCGGCGAGTGTGAGTGAGTCCACCTCCCATAGATTTACAAGTGCTGGTCATATAATTAGAATATCACGAAAAAGCTCGTCTTTTGGACAACTGTCAGGTCAGTAGTCTTCCCATGATTGTGTAGCCTACAGAACTAGGCTGAGAGACCATTTAAAGGCCTTTGCAGGTGTTTTGAGTTAATTAGCTGATTAGAGGTGTCTTCAATATTGAACCTTTCTACAATATTCTAATTTTCAGAGATACCAAATTTGAGATTTTTGTTAGTATTCAGGTATAATCATCAAAGTTAAGAGAAATAAACATTTGAAATATATCAGTCTCTGTGTAATGAATGAGTATAATATACAAGTTTCACTTTTTGAATGGAATTACTGAAATAATGAACAACTTTTTTCATGATATTCTAATTATATGACCAGCACCTGTAGTTGTATATAGTTTTACTTTTAGCCCTCCACTGTAGGAGAGGCCCACCACAGTTTGTACTTTGCACATTGTAAATAGTTTTGATTTTGCTGCTGACTAATAAACTATTTTGTGACTTATGTGATTGCATCATAACTTTTCATTTTGTCTGTTAAGATACTGGTAGGAAAAGAGTCAACAGTCTGAACCAAACAATTCTATATTCCCTAATAATGCATTTATGTTTAATGGGATTTAACATGTTTTAACACAGACTCCTTTATGGTTCATAATTCTGGTGACTGAATTACACCAAAGCAATACTGATTTATCAAACTGGAATTTTCTTAAAACAGCTGTTTTAATGTTTTGGCGTTTAATTTTTTATTTAATCTTGCTAACCTTCACAAACAAACAATAGCATAGACACATCTACAAAAGTTTATTGTCAGAATTGCATTAAAGAAAACAATAGCGGTCCGGGGACAGAAAAACAGAAGTATAACAAGAAGAATAACTTTGCATGACACGTAGTGCATCAGTGCATCCTGTACATCTCTGCCCTCCTCCTCTACACCTTGTGCCACTGCAGGCTCATGTGCTGCTGCTTCAGGTAAATCCCATGAAGTCTCATCAGAGAGCATCTGAAACACATACACAGCATACATATTTTAATACCTAATAGCGATAAACTGCAGCCATTACAGGGTCGTTCACAGGACTGATACACGATAGCTAGCGAACTAGCATTAGCTTACCCTCATATGTCGTCTCGTTCATATCCTCGTCTTCGGCTTGATACTGCTGCATCGCCTCCCAAACTCTCCTGTGTGTCTCCTGAGTGTTTCGACTCGCCGCTCTCAGCTTTCTCCGACTCTTCTATTACTCTGAATCTGACAGAAAGCCACAGACCGAGCAGCAGGTGTACTATCGCCTCCACGTACATTGTTGCATTGCGTTTGTGTCGCACAGAAATGACGGTAAGGGACTTTCGGGCCACCGTGCTATGACGACTCAACCCACGATGAGGTGGTTCTCAATGTAATGGAAAAACAACTAAACCGAGACGAGCCGTGGCGCGCCGAGTAGATGCTAAAGGAAATGCTAAAGGAAAATTTGTCTTGCACCGCATGTATCAACATTTGGGAAAGAGGACCGAGTCTTTAGCAGTTGCTAATAAAGTTTTGTTTTATTGAGTATCCAAACCAACGTAGAGGTGAATAGCGCCACCCAGTGTATCGGAATGTGTTCACAAGCTCTGCGTCAATCCATTATCTGGAATCGATTTGCCTTGACTTGATGTGCAGGGTAACCAATCAGGTGTTAGGATCCGCCCACCGACTTTGACGGGCGAGGTTGACAGATAAAATAAATTCATGATCCACTGCAACACAAGGACCATGAAATAATTAATTAAATAGTGAAATAATGAAATATGTTTTTTACTTAAAATGAATTGGTATTTTAATGAATTAATGACATATTTAATAACACATTTATGTATTTAATTCCAATTTTAATTAATTAATGACATATTTAATTCCAATTTTAATTAATTAATGACATATTTAATTATTTAATGATATATTTATTTAATAACACATTTAAGTATTTAATTCCAATTTTAATTAATTAATGAAATATTTAATTCCAATTTTAATTAATTAATGAAATATTTAATTCCAATTTTAATTAATTAATGACATATTTAATTAATTATTTAATGATGTATTTATTTATTTAATTTTGGCACTTTTAGTCCTCCATATCTATCCAGCAGTTTGTATGTACTTTTTTCAATCTCTACATAACACAATCCATAGATCTAGCAAAATAACACTATCAGTTACAGAAAACACTTTGATTGTACGAAGAGGAGAGATGGCACGTCATTTTACGTGATGCATTTTGTTGTTATTACTCATTCTAAAAGGCCAATCTCAGCCAGTATCCAGCTGCTGGTTGTGAACACAGCTGCAGCTGCTCCGCCTGGCTGTGACAGGTGAAGCTGTGGTTAGATATATGGTTACTGCTGTGTTTTAATCTATGGTTCTATGAATAAATCCAGCTGTTACCGTTAGAATCTGCAGTGCTTCCACAACCAATATGCTACCAGCATACCGCAGGAGATCAGAAAAACGGCACTTTTAATACAACATGCCAGGGAGCACAACCATCCCTGCACACTAACAACCGCTGCATTTCCTTACTGTTGCAGGCGCAGTCTTTTCATCCCAACAACCACAGTGACAGCTATGTCAACACAAGGCTGCACACATAATCAGAGTCTGTCTTGGCTACAGACAAGAGAAACGTGGCAATCCTGCTTACTGTAAATTTCCTGTAGCACACTTTTGAATCATTGCAAGGTAGCGTAATAGTATTGCCAGGGAACAGAAAAGTTTTTGCAAAGGAGCACACAAATTGCCCAGAAACAAATTCCCACTGTGACCTTTTAGGTGCACAAAGTAACATTATTTCAGTTTTTACACTTGGCAGAGTTTTAAAAAAAAAAATAAAAAGTTGGTGTATCCCTAAAACTAAAGCGTAAGTAACCGTGAAAAAAAATTGTAATGGACATTGTGTAAATGACTTTAATGTCATCTGTACTGAGGAAACAAGAAATGGAAGTGGACAAAACATGAGATCTGTGTGGACTAATATATGAGAAAAATGTAAACACCATCTCTTGAGTGCACAGATTTACTTTAAAATTTGACTCACTGTTGCAACATCCTCTTCTATAATTGATTAATGACAGTTGACTGGAAAATTAATCTTTGTTTATCTCAGTATGACAGATGACTAATATTTGCATATAGTACAGCAGCTGGAAATAACATTAACTTGCATTTTCATTTGCATATTTTCTAGACATTTGGTAAAAATTGAAATGACATTTGAATGTCAACTTGATGACTACTGACCGGGTACCACAGAAAAAAGGGAAAAATAGTTTTCTTTTTCTTTGCATTTTTTAAAAATATATTTCAAATTAGGCTGAGATAATATTAAACACAAAGCCTCGCATGCCATTGCATATTATATTTCAAACCATATCATCAGTCAGCTCATAATAAAAACTTAGAAAGCACTGCACAAAGGACCAAGGTTTGTAACACACACCAACTCTTTCATTTAGTCACATGTACTGCATACTACATAGATAATATTATACACAAAGTACCCACCTCCACTATATTTCTAGGACACACACACTCTCTCCCTCTCTCTCCCAATTATCACCCTTTACAGACAGTGCAGTCCTTGTCAGAGCAGTGCAGAGAGGTTAGGGTTGCAGGTCCGGCCACGGAAATCCTGGAGGATGACTGGGATTGTGAAGGGAGCGTGAGAGAGTGATGGAGAGCAGCACTCAATCAGTTTCTATTGAATCTCACTACAGTGGGGACACTATAAGCAATGCAGACCTGAGGGACACGAGCCTGTGCATTTCTTTAGGCTTTAAGGAAAACCACCAGCTGGGATTCTACTAAATAGTAAAATTGCTTGAGAGTGCTCAGCCGGAGGATTTGATTAAATACAGACTTTATAAAGCAATGAGATTATTTTATCCACTTACATTAATAGTAATTACATCATCTATTAGTTCCATTTGGTGCGAGCTTGGGCAATTTTCCTTCACAAAACAACATTTATTAGTGCAGACAGAAAAGTAAAGAACACTTAACCTCAGTGGAAATAAGATTTAGAGGCTCTGTGGTAATAAACTGCGCAGAAATGATTCCTAGGATGCAAAGACAAGAGGACAACCAAAATGGGGGGGGGGGGGGGGGGGGGGGGGGTGTTAAAGCTTTTAAAATTGGCTAAAAGTTATGTAAATGCGTTTAACCATAGATGCAACCTGCATGTTGAGCAGCTACTAATTTAAAAGCCACAACAATACTGGCATGAAATTAGCAAATTAGGACCCAGGAAGGTTAATGATATTCAAAATGCACCAAAAAATTAAAATAAGAAATGCAAGCTTAGCTCTAATGGTAAGTATGGTGCTACAATACAGAAAAGAAAAATAAAACGTTGTAATCATTGTAAAAGTGGTAATTATTCTGTTTAATTATAATATTTAGGAGGCAGGTATTTTTAATAAATGGAAATTAATTCTTGAATGAATAATGCCTGCTAAAACTGTGACTGGTGCCTGAGTGCAAAACATACTTTGGAGAACGTGGAGAAAAGGAAAAGTGCTAGACTCTTTGGCACAGATCTGATCTTGGGATTATGCACATCGCTATCAGATTTATTAAACTTTTGACAGCACAAAGACAAAACAGATTACTGAAATACAATTTACACCAATTTCATATTTTCATTCAATTGTGGTCAGCCAGGTGTCAGTCGCAATCATGAAATATGACTGCACTTGCTGCATCAATCTTCGTTGCCTGATCTCATGGACAAGCACCTGAAAACAACAACATCCTCCACCTACCGGCATCTCTTTTGATCTTATACATATGTACTAGTGTGTATATATATGTGTCAGTCTGAGAGAAAGGATGTCATATCACATTAATCTGTGGTGTCAGGTTGAAATCTCACTGATGTGTTCTTTAGGGTTTTCTGAGAAACTGCACTCATCACCCTAGAGGGTAGCAGATACCTTGGCCAATGTTAGAAACCATGCAAATGTTAAAGCAACAGAAAGGAAAGAGGTGTTCAGTGAAATTATCAGATGTAGAGGTTTTTTGGTTATGAGACTTTCCAACAGCTCTGATTCCTAGACTTCAAATCTCATTCGTCATCGTGTTTATATTTCAGCCTTAGAATCTGAAACCTTGAAAGCATCATGAATAAAATCTTTCATTTGAAGAAATAATCTTGATTGTAAGTTTACAGTCAGTGTTCAATTTAACACACAAAACCAGAGATTTTGATGCTGCTTTCATTTATTTTCTTATTTAGAAGTAACATCAGTGTTTCCCTATATTTATCTTTATATGTCTATAGGTTAAAAAACACATGGTGACATAAAGCCTTGCGTTGCTTTTACTGATGTCTTGTGTACATTTATATTATGTACATTATTTAAAGTAGAGTGAATTTTAAACCTTTAAGTTAATGTTTAAAATATACACAATTCCAGTTTGTCAATACTGATCAGAAAGGAGGAAAACACAAGTATATGTGAATGATTATGAAAACAAAACTGTAATTTTTCATATTTAAATGTCTTGACATCAATATGAAATGCTGTCAGTGATATTGTGTGTTAATAGCTTAGGGTCAGTGAATTTCAAAACTGTAAAATCTGTGCTGTTGTTTCTTGTCATCCACAACTGGTTTCAGTGTCAAAAGATCTAAAACCCGCCACATGCAGCAACTTCCGTGGCACTGTCGAGGTTGTGATATATTTGTATATTATGGTTTTAAGCTTGTTTGGATTGTAGAATGAGTCCTGCAACAAAGCTTAAAACTGTAATGAAGTCAATCCCTAAATTGAGAACGAAAGAGGCATGTTCAACTGTATGAGTTCTGCATATGAACTACATCCTTTTCTACTGCATAACAGACTTCCAATAATCTGAAGAGATGGCTCTGCCTGCCGATGAGCAAAACTGCATTTGGAAAGTGAGAAGGGGCTTTGATAAAAGTTTTTCTATTACTTCGGTTATTCAAGCAAAACCAGTGAAATCAACTTTGCATGTTTCATTGATTCTTGGGAACCTTTTCATGCATTTAAGTCATCTGCTTGAATACAGATTTATATTTTTCAGCCTGTGAACCCATAAAGATTCTTATATGAAATGTTTTAAAGGGGGGTGGCAGGGCTGTGCACTCTCTCAGTATCATGTTTAGTATGTATACAGAAGGTTAGGAATGGACTGGTGCCGTTGGGAAGCTTAACTAAACACAAGTAGCATCTTATATACCTCCTGTACACTTACATTTTTCTTCAACACGTG
Organism: Amphiprion ocellaris; assembly: GCF_022539595.1. NCBI lineage: Eukaryota > Metazoa > Chordata > Actinopteri > Pomacentridae > Amphiprion > Amphiprion ocellaris. Next base: position 16,886,089 of record NC_072775.1, read on the forward strand.
CTGTAACACTTAATAATGTATAAAGTGTAACCTTCTGAACTACACTAAGGCATAAATGGATTAAATTATGTGGACCACAACATTTAGTGATGCAGTTTTAAGTGCCTGTAATTACTTCATGACATTATCTTTATTATGAGTTGTGATACTAGTTTCCCAACAGCACATTTTATGACAAGCAATGCAATGTGACTTAGAAACTTGCAACTAAGAGGTTTCTCCTCTCAGGACGTAATGCCGACCAGCCAGTCCTGGTCAAGAGAGAGATTTCTGTATATGAAACAGACGTAAAGCTTTACTACATTCAAAATATCCAAATGTTTTCCTCTAAAAACAATTGTAGATGTGTCAGTCAAAAGCAAATGGACATCTCAGTTAAAAAAAAAATGAAAAGTTAGGACTTAAGCCTCCCAAATGAGAGGTGAAATGCCTTCAACAACCTAAAAGGAAAGTCCAGTGTTTTTTTATTGAAGCTCCTCAGAATACTATGACCTGGATGACAGGAAATCTTCACAGACATTCGAAAAACTAGCTGAAAACGAGCTGAAAAATGTGGACTTGCTTCTTTTTGTCTTTTTTTTTTTTTTTTAAACTCACTCACTCACCCTCTTGTGTTGCCTATTCCTGTGCTGTCATGGTCCTTCAATGATATCTGTGATACAGAGAACCGAGATCAAAAGTGCTTCTGCACTGATTCTTTTGCTTTGTTATGACACTAAATTCTGCTTCAGTGCTCTCCGCTAAAAGAACAAGCCACACACAGGCTACACTCGTGCACACACACAAACAGAGACAAACACAAACACTGACAAAATGACAGATCACTACGAGCACATAACTTGATACAAGATAATTTGTTATTTTGAGACTATTGATTTGTGTGCTACATAATGAAACAAGTCTCTTTCAGAAGCATCCCTACAGCAATCAATTACAGCGTGCGCTCCTATTCATTGCATTCTAATGATATGATCAATATATCTTCTAAGATGCTGAATACACAGAAATACGGTGTCATTATCTAGGGAAGAATACGGAAACATAAAAAAAACATGACAAAGATGACAAGAATACTATTGTAAGAGGACATTGTTTTATATGTGAGGTTTCTGAGAGGAAGGCTGTGGAAGCGTGCTGCTCCCCTGAACGTCATCCATCATCCAAACATCTAGAAAAAAGATGAATAAATTATTCTATTTTTAGGGAGGTGTTTTCTACATTGCAGGTTACACTACAAGCCTCCATTATCTTACAACACACAAAAAAATGGTCTGGATAATATGTAAGTCAGCAAATCATCCTATCAGCAGGGAGCGCCATTTACAGATGGGGTCACAAGTAATGGAAAGTCATTTTCACCGGGGGCTGTTTTCCATGTAGGATAGCTACCACGCTGCCAGCTCAACTAGGACAAATGGCTGCCTCTTGCTCAAATCACTACAGTAACCCAGACTAAGTAGCTAAGCAGCCCCAGCTGAGATCTCTGGATGCCTAAATGTGTCCCTTGACCACCGCGGTACTATCTGTGACCCACAATGTGAATTACAAAGCACATTTGCAAGTTGTGAACATCGGGTTGTGCCAATCCCCATTATTTCTCAATCTACTACAGGCATTTGGGGATACTTTTCAGCCAGGAGGTTTAGGAATACAATGTTTCACTGATGACACATTTATCACGTCTTGGTATGAATACATATTAGGGCTACTGTCCAAGAAAGGAAGAACTCCTCAAGCCCTATTTTTTTATGTTAGTAATGATGGCAAAAGTAGTGGGTATTTACACATCCTTATCCAGAACCTGAAGACCGTGATCAGGTGGCAAAAGACTGAAAGTTGTCAAGCATTAAAACAAAGCAGGTGGCTAAATTGGTGGGAGTATGTTGCTTAAAGTAATAGACATGAAATGTAATCTAATAATCTAATCTGAGTGAGAGATCCGGAGTCTGAAGGCTTTACAGATGCACTGCACAACTCATTCTTTTACAGCCGTTTCTCCCTTTTGCAAATTACATATTTTGTTGATTTTTGAAGTCAGAGGAAGTAAATACAAAGCCTGCAGTAAATAGACACTAAAACATGTGCTTCTGCAAATATTACCAAACAGTTATTTTGTGAACTTGCCTGCATAAATTGTGGCATGTGCAATGGTGAAATTTCACAAGCTTTTTACATCCTGTGCTTCCTGCTGCCATCTTATCCCCAAGTACATGATATACTTGCATCCAGCCATACACACGATGTAAAAAAAAGAGCATGATTTGTCAGACCAGGCCACCTTCTTCCATTGCTTTATGGTCCTGCTCTGATGCTCACATGTCCACTGTAAGCACTCTTGGCAGTGGACAGGGGTCAGCATGGCCACTCTGACCAGTATGCAACTACAAAGCTCCAAACTCAGCAAGCTGTGATGCACTGTGTGTTCTGACACCTTTCTATCACAGCCAGCATTACGTTTTTCAGCAATTTGTGCTACAGTAGCTCTTCTGTGAAACCAGACCACATGGGCCAACCTTTACTCCCCACACACATCAGTGTGTCTTGGACGTGAAGAAGCCTTGCTGTCTTGGAGATGTTCTGACCCATTCATTCTGCCCTCACAATTTGGTCAAAGTTGCTGATAATACCAAATACATCAGATTCAAGAATGGACTGTTCACTCAGGCCATTGATAGATGCTACTGTAACGAGGTAATCATTGCCGTTCAGTGCAGCTGTCAGTGCTTTTAAGGCTGTGGCTAATCGATGTATAATCTGGTCATGCTGCAATTTTGGGGGATTCAAGATCAAAACTTCAAATTTCAAAGCATTACAGCTTACAACTCTGTCTTCCAAACTGAGGGTGAACTCTAGCTGAAGATAGTGATGTCCTCACTTGCTAAATTGATTGCTTTAATACAACACTTTGCACGTGTTGCACAGTAAAAGCCCACATTGCACATACTACATCTAGGGTTTAAAAATCAACTTACATTCATGCAATTCTTTTCAAATTCCCACTGAAATCATTAATATCCTGGGCCTTTTTATACTTTAAGCAAAAAACAGAACTTAAAGTAAAACTCTTTTGAAGACTCTTGAAGTGATGCAAATATAATGAGCTTTCTTTAACCTCACAAATGATCATGACAGTGATGATCAGTGATGCATTAATACCATATTGGGGACTTTAATTAAAAGCAATAATTAAATGACTTACTGAAAGTTTTTGGACCTTGACAATCATGTTGTGGATGTTCCAGGCAAAAAGCCTCACAAAAGTTAATTTGGCCTTTAGACAACTTCCGTGTCAATGCCTAACTTCACATTTTGCATGACAAGCACCTGGGTTACTATTTTATACCATTTTTATTAGTATTATGACATGTAGTGCTTCAAGCAGCTATTGAAAATGTGGTTTCATAAAAAATGTCAAGCAGCATAATATTAGCTGCACATACAAAATGAGTGATGCACTTGTCACAAATGTCAAAAACTCCCAGCCTCTAACTCATAAAAGAGAAATAAACTGGCACAGTGTGGTAGTAAATAAAGCAAATTAGAGCTTCCTTTGAATCAAAATTGTGAATGGTTTAAAGTAGATAATGAGAGCCTCTTAACAGTTAGGCAGTAAAGCAAGTAATTGCTTTTTCATGGACTCAGATTTTGAATTTCTATCATGTGGTGAGAAGAACAAAATCCAATCACATGGATAGCAATTAAACTCTTGAGTGAACTTCTGACATGGTTCGGTTCCAAGGTAATCACATAACTTACTGCGATCCATACTTAATTTCCTCTCAGGATGTCAATGATGTTTTCTGTATGTAGCATAGCTAAAGTTTTGTTAAAGGCATGTTCTGCTGTCATGTACGGCAGCTACACTAACAAAGATGACTTCTTTGCAATACAATATGAATGCACTGAAAGACAACTTCACACCAGAAATCTTTTGGAAAAAAGAGGAATTGTTAGTAAAATGATGTATTCTCTGTCAGAACTGAACATAACAGGCTATAATGGAGAGGATAACATTTAGTGACTGGCTGGTGGTTCCAACAGAAGTCTTGTTATGGAGCACCATACAGAGAAACTCCCACATTACACAGAAATCTCTCTTTTTTTCTGTCTCATTCCATTTTATTTCTCAACAGTTACAAAGTTTCTCTTGTTTCAACTAAAATGCTACAAAGTCATGGAAATTCAAAATACTGCATATTTATCAAAGAACACCAAGACCTCATGCTGCATGTCAGACTGAACATGAATTGGGCACTGGGTGATTTTTATGTCACGTCAATATCTGCGACATACACTTTAGCAGCGTAGTTGCAAATCAATATCACTTTTGAGGTAAAACTTGAAGCCCTCTGTTTGGCACTTGCAACCAATGCATCAATATTTATGACTGCTTATAATTTCTAAGTAGACAAATCTTGTCTGCTCGGGATGTTCCATTTCAGTTTTTGTCATTTAACATTTAGTATCTTCCATTACCCAATCAAATTTTCCCAGATAATACGCATTTCAACAATTGTAGATTAGTTGTAGTACCTGGTGGCACTGTTTAATACAGGAAACAGAGGCAATGGGTAGCAAACAGAGAGCACTGTAGGAGTTAAGCTAGTAAGGGGACACCATGACAAAGTCTCCTTTGAGGCTTAATGGCTTCCAGCCAGCACAGGTTAACTTTACGTGGGATAAAGGTCAAGACATCGATCATACATCCCAGTGATGTATAAAACAGCAATAATTGTAGCTTGCTTCACATGTCTGCATATGAATGAGTGTAAACAAAACTTTGATTCAAAAATTTCATTCTGACTTAAATTCATTAGATATAATTTGCTCAAATCTGCCCCAATCCATATAATTAGAACTCTGCTTTAGTGACACAGTTGTTGTAATGCAGTAATCATCATATTCATCTGCGTACAACTATCCTACATTTGGATATTAATTTTTATTATTATGTTTTTAAATGGCTATGGATAAATAGGGGAACTTAAAGTGTTACCGTTGTTAAAATATGCAACATTTATTATTACTCCGCCCAGAAACACGGCAGAGTTATGTGACAATCGGCATACATTTGTCCTTCTGTTTGTCTCTCTGTCTGTTAGCAACATTCCTCAAAAATGAACTAACAGATATGGATGAAATTTTCAGGGAAGGTCAGAAATGACACAAGGACCAAGTGATTAGATTTTGGCGGTGATGCAGCTTGTAGTCTGGATTTGTTAAAGACGTCTGTATTGCGAGATAGCGGCATGGCGTCACTGTAACTATGACAACAAGTGAACGCTACATCAGCTGCTTGCTGACGATCACATGATTGCAATCCTGCTACAAATCGACTGCTGCGGACTTATCGGAACTTATCCATTCTAAATGATACAAGGAACAATTGATTAAAATTGTGGGGGTGTTTCTGAGTCCCTTCAATTCCTGCCACCTGCTACATATTTAGGTCACGCGGTTCAGTATCTGTACATAACGTACACATGCATAATACACGCATGTGCTCAGCACAAGGTCCTTTTTTATTACAGATTTCATCCGTCGTAAATGATACAATGGCTGAACAGCCTTGGCAGAGTACCGCGCTCTCTGTGTGCCTTTTCTTCTTATTATTATTATTATAATTATTAATGCATCATGCTGACAGTGTGAATAATGGTTTTAAAGCCCTACCACAGAGGCAGGGAAGGACATGTTATTTATTGTTTTCATTTTTCGAAATAATAGATTTGTTTCCAGCCTGTGACACCAGAGCTGAGCCAAATGCGGGAGGGATCTAAGCAATCCTTTTGATTTCCTGCTGTTTCCATTTTTGAGTCTTTCTGCGTCACCTTGCGACCGCTCCCATATGGTGGCCTGTCCAACAACAAGCGCAGATTGCATTATTGGACTGGTCACAGTGAATGGTTGCTGCTAACAGGTTGCTGCTCCTCTCTGACCTCTGTTTGTGTGGTAACTGTGTTGCTGCAGTCGCCTGTTTCATGCATGTGGATTTGTATTTGTCTACCTGTGTGTGTGCAAGTGTGTGCGTGACCCCAAGTGACTTCTTTCCAATAAGAAAATGAAATCCATTGTGGGATTGTTTTTTCCCCTCCCAGCAAACCATTTTCTTTTATTACTTCACCTGCACTTCCTTGAGCCACTGGGTGTGCTCCCACGCTGCAACTCCCAGACAAGCATCGGCAGCATCTATCTTGTGGACAGAAGTGCTGAGTGGCTATTACTTCTCAGTAGACCACATAAAAACCACAGCAATTAAACGCTATTGGGCCATTTGACTTTGTCTTCTTAGAGGAAAAAAAGGAAGTGAGTAGCGAGAGAAGAAAGGCAGAGAAGAAAGTGGGAGTGAAAGGAAGAAAAGGGGAGACCTCAACTGATGCTTCTTAACGGAGAGAAAGACCTTCATGTCAGTAGTTTGAAATGAAGATGGAGGAACTAAAGAGTGTGAAAGTGGCTGTGAAATTAGAAATGATGAAATACAGTACATGCTCTCAAAGGGACAGGAAAGAGCTCTTTAACTTAGGTACAATTGAAAATATAAGTAGACTGCAGCATTGGAGTTAGAGTAAGGTCTCCACTTTTAACTGGATCTATTGTTAAAGGGATTCTACTAGAGGGGCATTGTTATTCTGTCCTCCAGAATGGATCGTAAATCATATTCTGTGCTTGTCAACCTGTTCAGCTAAGGAACTCTTTTTGACCTATATCATTTTAAATATTTTTTGCTAAAAAAAAATCAACCCTTGTAAGGCAGGTCAAAGAGCTGTCATTAGGAATTTGTCAACTGTTGGAAATTTCAGATCCATGCCAGCTTGTAATTTCCACTGTCCAGAATGCTATTAAGAAATGGCAGTAAAGTGGATTTGTGAAAGTCAAGACAAGATCTGGAAGACCAAAGCAACATTGAAATAAAACTGCTCATCCACTGAGCAGAAAGGCAAAAGCAAAACCCCAACATGACCATAAAGGAGCTGCAGATCAAATGCTGTCCCTCATGTAGCTAAGATGAGCTACTAGTCAATATCAGGAAATACTATATATTTCTGGTCTCTGCATGATGTGCACTGTATTTAATACTAATGATGCATTTATAACCTCTGGTGGCCACACAGGAGCTGAAAGGATTTTTTACAGAAAAGATAGACAGACAGAAAGATAAAATTATGGGGGATGTCACTATTGATTAACACTGATGATGGTCAGCTACAAGTGAAGCTCCTCTGGGGAACTGCAGATTCACTGCAGCTGACAACATATCCTTTAATAGAAAACTAGAACAGCTAGAAGCCCAGCATAGTAAGATCAGGATTCACAATGTGCTGCATTGACCTTCCACTTATTGATCTACTGGCCATCTGAATATCGGCAATACACTGTAGTAATACCCATCTCTGCCTTTGCTCAGTTTCAACAATTTCAAACAAATAAAACCAGTTGGAAAACTATAAGTAGTGGATGCATTTCTGACAACTTACGAAATAATTAGTGCATAACAACTGTAACGTACTATACAGACTGTGAAGCCTCTTTTATTTGCAATGGCTTATATAAATAAAATTAAATAGCTAATAACAGTGTATAGGCAAGAAAAAGCACAATGATATTATCTTTGAAATGAACAAGATTTCATTTTGTCCATTTACCACACAAGATTCAAAGGGCGGTGGTGTAGGTGGATAATGGGCATATAGAGCACAAGACTTAGACACAAGAGTCAAGAGTTTCAACATTGTGTCCTGGACATAGTTAATTTTGAGCTACAAAAGCTGAGTGGTTAAAGTTAGACAGGGGGTTGTGGTTTCAATTACTCACTAAACAATAAACTTGTGTTTCCAATCACTTTTGACTTACTAGTATTAAACAAAGGCCACTTGTCTTTTCCTAACCTTGAACACTGGCTTTGAGGGCCACACATGAATATAAAAAAAACAGCTATGAGTGTCGTTAGAAGTACAATAAGACACACTGTCAATGAACATTTAACAGATATGTGCCGTAGCAACATTTTGCAACTTAATTAACTAGGCTTACTGACATTATAGCTTCAAAGTAATGCAGGTGGTGAACATATTTTCTATTCCAAAAGAGTAGTATATAAGATAAACTGTCTAGGAGACATGGTTTCAATCAAGGACAACAGAAACACTACAGCAAATATAACACATCACTTCAGTCTTTGTTTCTTACAATTCATTATGCTGTTCCCATCAGACCATAAAACAGACTTTTTTTTTAAAAAATTATGCAATATAGCCAGTTACTATTCCTCCAATTCTGTCCTCTCAACCATAGTCATCAGTAAAGGAAGTTTATCCACAAGATAAGTTTCCACAAAGACAAGTCTGAAAACAGTATGAGTCAGAAATAAACCCTGGATAAAGACTATTTATTTGTTCTTCTACTTGCTCTAAAAGTGCCATTAGGGATCAAAGTATCTCACAATAAGACCATTACTTACATCATTTATTAGTGTAAGCTCCAGATATTGACCATGTCTTTAAATTTTAAGCAACATTGTTTGTAGCTTATTCTCCTATTTCATGCTTCATCTAAAACATATTGCTGTACAGCAAACTGCACAGCTTCAAAACCAAAAAAAAATCTTCTCTTTTTCCCATGTTTGTTGACTTCAGTTTTTTATAACATCATTTTCATTTATCACAAACAATCGCACCAAATCTAAGCTAAACTTTAGGCAAACAAAGCTTTGTTTTTCACCGTTTGATGTAGTGACAGCATTATTCCCAATGCTACAGTCAATCCCGCTACGGCTGTAGCTGCCACAATGAAAGACCGTTCCCATTAATCACGGTCTGTCTACATACGTTCCAGACAACTAAAAATAAACGTCTCCATCCTCTCAGTAATCAGAATGGGGATGTAGGTACATAGCATAGAAAAAGCATGACGAGCAGTGAACTAACACCGAAAATTACAAATGGCTGACTGTCTCATTACCCAAGCAAATCACATTAGGCACCCTTTGGAAGCCTAATATAGATGCTGCACTGTGTGGCCCTCTCTCTTACCATCAGCCATTCTATCCATCTTTCTCTCTGCTGATATGTCTTTGGCTTTCTTTGTCTGCCTTTTTCTCGCTGACTTCCTTTGTACCTCTTTCTCACTCTTTGTCCCTTTGCCTTTCTGTAATTCTCTCTCTCTTTCTCTTTCAGACTCTCTCCATCTTTGTCAGCTTCTCTCTTTGCTGACCAGACAGATATATTCAAATGGAATGGTTAGGGACAGTGCTGCATTATTCAAACCCTTCACAAACACATGAGTTGGGAACAATGACAAATTCTCATTAAAGTTGGCCATTTCCTGAGATAACAAATCCAAAGACCAAAGTAAAACAGGGAAGCGGCAGCACAGCTCGGGAGAGGAGTTAACATATGTGGACATGTGACAGAGATTAAGATAGAATCTTTTTTGTCAAACAGCCATCTGTTTTTAATTTTCAGTCATATATATGTATTTCATCAAGACTTTAAAGATCCCATTTGATGAAAATTTAACTTTTGTACCTTGTTATCATGTCCATCTGGTCTTTTTTTTTTTTTATATGCGGGAGCAAAATATGCATTGAACACCGCGATTAACTACTGCCAATGCCAGAGCTAAGCTTTTCAACTAGAAACTGCAGTATGATAACAGTTTCAAAAACGCAGATTCAGACTTTCAAAGTTTCATACGTTAAACTAAAAAATAAATCCTGTCACCTGGCAGAGTGGAGCTTTCCGTATGATCTTATTCAGAAGCGGTTTATGGTTCAAACACAAATGGCTGAAATACATGAACATAACAACTTGCCATTGTGTAGCGCAGAGTAGTTTTCTAGTGTTTGAGCAAAGTTGTAGGCGAGCTGGTGTGCTCAAGTTGCAGCAAGAATGGAGGAGTGACTGGATACTGAGGAACTGACTTCATAGATCTGAAGATTCCACTGAAAACTATGATGCAAAGTTACATTTATGTCACTATAAGGCAGTAAGGGATTGATTTTATGGGAAAAACTTCAAAGCACAGATGAGTTTTCAGGGTTTAAATCAGTGACCACAGAGACACTTTAATTAATAGCTAAATAAGAACTTGAAGTCTTGCTGTAACAGTCTGTGTATGTCAAGTGATGCCTGAGAGTTTTCATATTCACCACACAGTTAGAGCTGGCCAATATGTAGGATGTAGGATCAAAAACTGAGTGGGCAGGTCTGGCAAACACCGAGTCTGCCGTGAGCCTCAGTGGAAATACCTCATATCACAAACTTAATGTGGAAAATCAAGACACTGAAACCAGTATCCCGGATAGTACCAAGCTGGCTGAGAACATATGCCCTCATAGAGCCCTCAAGTGCAAAACACATCAAACACTTGTGATTCGCATAAGTACGATTCTGCTATTTTTTTTCAGAAAAATGCCAATGTCATACATTGAGGTTCAAATGTAAAGCATGAACAGCTGGATCCAGACCCAATTAACTCACTTTTTCAAACTGTACACCATTTTTCACACTCAAGTTCGTGTTCCAGGGTTTGGATGGATGATATATGTAAAGCACCTGAAGCTTTTTAGACAGCCCTTTGTCAAGTATAAACCTTCTATGTGTTGCAAAAGTCAGATGGATTATAATACATTGAAGGACATGGTAATTTTATGTCCGTAGGTTTTGTGTTAAAATTACATTGTTGTAAACTGTAAAACTTTCGGATTATACCTAAAATTCTCTGGACATGAAACCAGTGGTTCTTTAAAATCAGTTTTTAAAAGAAAGTTATGTTATGCCAATGCTTACTTTGCATTATTTTTGCTTGACACACTGTCATCTCAACATATATAATGTAAGATTCATTAATGGATAATTAAAGTTTGTATTGAACAGTGGCATCACCTAACATTTTGTTCCAAAAAATATTGAAGCAGACTAGCTGATTAATCGTGGCACTCTTTCTGACCTTCTGACATAGTGATCTGTTTAGACCACAGGGAGAAAAGTCTTGTGATTTTATCCAATGAGAACAAACAGTTTGCCAATAGCCTTTGGCTATCTCGATGTGCAAGTAAGCACACTGTTTCCCCAGGCCAGATCGATGTTTCTCGATTAGGCTGCCTGGGCCAAAAGGAATGCAGCAACTTTCCTATTCATCAGCTACCCAGACCCACTCTCATTTAACACATGCGCATACAAACCCATGCACAAACACCTTTGCAGGCATGCACACACGCACGCACGCACGCACGCACGCACGCACGCACGCACGCACGCACGCACGCACGCACGCACGCACGCACGCACGCACGCACACACACACACACACACACACACACACACACTTCCACATGAAAAGACAAACTGATGTCACAGACCGACGCACAGACGTCATTTGTCCCATGGTATTTAGCACAAACGTCAAATAGTGTGGAGTCCTGCTAAAAATCAATGGGCATTTGCAACAATCAATGGCTGGGTTCCTATGAGAAGTAATTAGAAAGGCAAACATGCAGCGCCTTCTCCTTCCTCTTCTCCACTGTAGGGTCAAAGCAGAGTTTAACACAAGAGTGATATTCGTGAGAGAGGATCAAATACATAGATGAATTGGGAAAACATTATTGCTAAAAATGTTTTTTTTTCCTTTAAAGAGAAGCTATGATGTATCTCTCATCTGAACAAAGAACACTTTAATGTTAGCTACAATAATCTCTGGTTGTCAAACCAAAACTCTTGCTCTAAACAGCAATACATCGATAAGTGCATAAGTGACATCATTGCATATTTGCTTGGTTTGACTTTGTCTGGTTCCTGGCTTGCTATTCAGTCTACTGTTATTAAAGACCTGCCACCTCGAAATGATGATTGAAATCCTCTAAAGATATCCTTTTCAACAAAATTTGTGAATACAAAGGTACTCTTGTTTTATTCATTAAAGGTTCCAGGCTCTTAAATAACCTTTAAAAGTTAATCAGCAACCCCAGCAAATCTGTATCTTCACATTCTGGTACAGTTAAAACTGTAACTTGACAGATTTGAAACAAGCCATGGTAACTAAAGATATATGGATGACAGGAGTTTTACAGATGTATCATTTTTCACTTCCACATTTCAACAATAAGTCAGAATTAATATAGAATACTAAGTTAACATTAATAATCAGTAATCTCATTTCCTTGCTCATTCCTGTAATTTGAATTTTAAGATTCATTTACTTAATCTATGTACACCGATCAGCCACAATATTAAAACAACTGACAGGTGCAGTCAATGACATTGATCATCTCGTTATAATGCAATGTTCTGCTAGGAACCTTGGGTTCTCACATTCAACTGGATGCTACTTTGAAATTTACCATTTAACTAAACATTTGTTGCAGAATAAGGACACCCGCCTATGGCGTCATCGCTAACCGACGACACTGGCCTCTCCCAGCAGGACATTGAGCTCTGCCACAGACAAAAAAGCTGTTTAGAAGGTGTTTAAGGAACACAACCAAGATCCCAGGAGACCTTGTCTCTAAACTTTCCAGATCCAACTGAACATCTGAAAGACATGCCGAAAAAGCATAGTCCACAGTGTCTCCACAAATCCCACAAGACCCACTTTTAATGTCAGACAAAACAAGACACCTCCAGGTCCTCCAGTCCCACGTTCAATGTCACAGCAGATCAGAGCTGTTTTGGAGGCACGAGGGAGATCTACAAAATATTAGGCAGGCGGTTATCTATTGCATACCTTATCTTCAGATTTATCAAACCATCTCCCTATTTATCGTCCTGTTCTTTTTTTACCAACCAACAATACACATACCTTCTGTCATCTATCTACCAATCTCTCTGGCTGTATTAGCACAGAGTAATACAGAAACAATAACAGAAACACACAAATCAAATCAGCATCCAACTATACTGCAAGATGAATTAAGCAGTGTGGAGTCATCAGTTTATACTTCATTTGCTCATTCTTGGCAGCTCCTGAGAAGGCTTGCCTGCCCCGGGGCATCTCTGCAGCTTAAGAGCTAGCTGGAAATGTAGCATCTGTTTGAGTGGAAGGATAGAGGAGTGTCACATGGTGCACTTGCTCATATTGTGTAACCAAGACTGAGCTTGATGAAAACTGGGAGGCAGAGTTGCCAAACAAGTCAGGTTACTAAACATTATGCACCGAAGTTATGAGGGGATCCAATAATTCAATTCAATTTATTTTTTATGCTGCTGCAGAAGCTGGAACTTAATGCATCATATCACTGGAGTCGGCTACACGGTAAACCCTGTGCAAGAGAAGCAATAGTGTCTCTAGATCATTGAGATATGTAGCATGCAGTGATTGGAACTGCTCCTAATATGTGTGCTCCAGTGCTAATGTGGCTAAAGGGGGTATCTGGGGACACAGACAGACAGATAATGAACCCTGGCTTATCCCAAAAAAGTATCTAACCAAGCTTCACACAGAAATCCCAAGCTGTGATAATCTAAAAGGATGTGAGGGCCAGAAAGGAGGTATGCAACGACTTCAATCAAACGATCTCTAATATTTGCATTAAAAAACAGTTTTTTAATGTTTTTTATTCATTCCAGATGTCATGCTGAGTTGTTTTGCATTGTGGAATCTCTGTGAATACATTTTAATAGATTGTACTTGCATATGCTTATACATACAGCAAGAAAAGTAGTGCACTTTATTGAGGAGAAAAACATTATGCAAGAACACACACACACACACACACACACACACACACACACACACACACACACACACACACACACACACACACACACACACACACACACACACACACACACACACACACACACACACACACACACACACACACACACACACACACTCACACAGACAGCTTAACATATGCTATAGCATGCGTTTGAAGTTGAAACTAACCTTGAGAGTACCGCCCAGAGTTGATCCCTTTAGTGCTGGTCTCTGGATTGCTGCTGTCAAAAGAAAGAAGAAAGGATGTCGATTGTTTTTTTGTCCCTACTTCTGTATTTTTCAAATCCATTCGATAGACCTTGTGGAGAGAGCCGAGACTGAAAATAGTCACACCACATCTCATTTTACATACAATTGAATGCATCCATTCAATTCACTCATTGGATTTGATGTGAAAAAATGTTACATTTATTGATTATGAAAAAAAATTACATAATTTTTATAGAAAGTTGTGGACACCTGTTATATATACATAATTGAAGTAATACTGTTTGCAAGCACACAGTGTATAGAAACGTACATTCCACATGAGCTAATTAGCATCTATAATGGTTATGAACAGCGCCAGAAATTACTCTCATTTTACACTTCAGACACGAGCCAGCATTTGATGCAGGCTCTTGACAGAAGCATTAGATGCAACCATGGTGTGTGTGTGTGTGTGTGTGTGTGTGTGTGTGTGTGTGTGTGACAGCGAGCATTACAGGACATAACCTTTGCTGTTTCATAAGGCGCTTGTCTTTTCAGCTTCTCTCATGATCCTAATTATCCTGCCATAATGTTCCGGCACTTAGATTTGCAATCGGTTCTTGGTCAAGTTCAAGTATTTATTAAACATAGCTTTAAAGTGCCGCGTGTACTGTATGTAGGCATGCACATAAAAACACATGCATGCACAGCTGTAGCTGTTATCAATCCCCCTGAGTGGTTTCAGCTGAACCCAGGGTTATTCTCTAAAGCTCCATATTCACATTCCATCTGTCTCAATACACACAAACAAACAAGCTGCAAGTGAACTGAATATTCACAAGGGTTGAGAGAGGGAGACCAACATAGACTCTGCAGCTTTGCAGGAATAAACTAATAATTTACATCTAGGTCAGCAAGATGGAATATGTTTTAGCTCAATGCTATGCCAACGTTGAGGTTTTTAGAAATGACTACAGATACATTACAATTGTAAATACCCAGCTCCAAATTCTAAAATAAATCATTTTAAGGCAGCAAACAAGGCATTCTATATTGAGCGCATCTAATTTTTGTGACAGTACAATCTCACTAAAAGAGGGGTAGGCAAACATGTCCAAGAACGAAAAATGAAAAATACTCAAAACAAACCAAAGCTGAGAAGACAGCCTCTGATTGTTTTAGAAAAACATACAGTTTTTGAGAGTTCTCACTGCGCTAAGGTGTCTCATTGAGTGACACCTCACATTTTAAGAGCTGACAGAACCAGCTAGCTTACTCTGCTGAAAATAAGAAATGAGAAAACAGCCAAAGCTAACTCAATCAGTTGGATGAAACCACTATATTCATGAGAAAAAAATAAATGAATATGGAAACAAAATGACTTGCAGTGACTAGGAAGTAGTATATTTTGTAATGGACCCAGAGTTTCTATACAACTATGATGAAAACTTACACTGCATCTGTGAGTGCGGTGGTCTCTCACTTGGATACGTGTTTTTTTTTTTACAATCCTTGTTGGAAGTGCTCTTTTAGATTCATTGGATCAAGTGCCATCTATTGTTCCGTTGTATTCAAAATGGTACTGTGCCCAGCCAATCTGTGCGTGGATGTCCCAATGTCATTGTTTTGCTTTATAACAAAAGATTTTTTGGAAAAAAAGAGCCTTTAAAATCACTCTGTGTGACAAAGACATAAATCAGGGGATTTACAGATGGTGATTATAAATTATAAATTCCTTTGCACACACAGTGACAGACAAAAAGGGACTATGTGACAGTGCTGACAAATATCCAACCACATCTGCTATCTGAGCAGATCGTGTCTTTGGAGTGAGGTGGTGGTGGGTGTGTATATATGTGTGTTAGTGATACTCCTGTTGTGAAGACAGTTACCTGTTCACACAGTCACATTGTGGAGACCTGCCTTCCTTTTGGGGACAAGAGGCAAGTCCCAATAGCATAAGTCATTAAATTTTAGTCATGATAAGGCTATGTTTGGGTCAAAGGTAGGGTAGAGTCAGGGTTGAGTAAGTGTCTTGGAAATGAATCTAAGTAATGTCCTCTGAAGAGTGGAAATAACTCTGAGAGTGTCTATATATGCTTTCAATTCATCACTTCATTAATTCTCGGAACATCGAACAGCTTGGGGGAGTGAGTGACAGAACAAGAAAAGGAGATGAGAGAAGTGTGTGGGAGGTGAGACAAAGACAAAAATCACAGATGTAAAGAAGAGAAGATGACTGGGTGATTTTCACACCATTCCAATCCCCTGAAAAGAGTAAAAAAAAACAGTGACACCCCTCATGGAGCACCAGAATAAGACCCAGCTTTGGCTCCACACCAACATTTAAATCTGGCACTGGAACTAGACAGCAGCTGTTACATACGCCACACTTTACACATATAGCTGCCAGAATCACTATAAAGCACAGTCCTGCTTTCATCTTTCAGCTATCTCTGTAAGAACAGTAGGCACACTGAAGAAAGCAGAAAGCTCATGAATTAGATAATCACTTATACACACACAGATCCATTAGCAGGGTCACTGGACTGACACAAGTCTTCATTTTGTTTGAGGCTTTGTTGCTTTCTTTTTTGTTTGATAACATGAGCACAACCTGTAATGCATATAAAGTCAGAGTTTAAACATTCTGACAGAAATGCAGTTGTAAATAAGATGGTAACTGTGATGCAACAACTTGCTGTAAAGCTAGTAATACGTCGCAGTGTGAAAACAGAACAAAAGCAGAAGGCTAAACAGTGCTGACCACTGTGGCTAGCCTTTGCAGTAATCATACCCTTCATGATCGAACTCGGGAATATCAAACATGTTTAATATTGTCAGGATGGCCCCAGTGAGACTGCAAGCTGTTTGTGAGGTTTAACACTGGATCTATAAACACCTCACATTACTAAATAATTTGGGCCAAATATCAGTTCAGACCAAGATGCCAGACCAGATTTCTCTTCAGATTGTTGCGAGAGATGGAATGAGGCAAAAAATTGGCCCAAAAGTCCCATAGCGTGAGCCCAGATTACAGGAAGCATTTTCTTTTAATGAAGAGCTCAGATGACTGGATAAAGACACAGTAAAACTGAAAAACATTTCATTTCAATGTTTTTAAAAAAGTTCATTTGAAATCACTGAAATATCCAATTCGAATTTAATAGGCTAAAATCTATATTCAATCTATTTGATCAGAATTAGCAATCATCCTCCCACCCAGGGAAGACTTGGGCTCATGCTGTTCTGGGTTAAATGAGACATGTTGCGAAGTGTACTGTCTCTGGTGAAAGGATTCATTACCGTCGTTAACCTGATCATTCACGTAGAAGTGCACTATAGTACAGAGACATAATTGCCAATTCTGAGAGAGAATTGACTGTAAATGATTATAATTTTCAATCAAGTCATAAGTAATGACCCTAGTGTTACTTTTCCTAAGAACAATGATTATACACACACTGATTGTAGAGCTGATTGTCTAACACAACTTAAGATAATCAGCAACTTTACATAGTTTAAAGGTGATCGAACATTTAGCTATAAAAGTTGTTAAATCGTTTACATGAAATTTACAACTTATTCAGCAACTAAAATACATTGAATGCCAATAAATGCCGTGATTTTCTTATTTTAATAGGAAAATTTAAAAAAATCCTAAAAGCAACCCTCTTTTTAGAATTTCAGTTTCATTTTTTCGTGGTTGTTGATCATCCACTCCTGGACTCTTTCCATTTCTCGCTAAGTTGGAATACTGTAGGCACAATGTCACGGGAGCTAAAAGCATTGCACTATGCATATTTCCCTGGCCAGTTCCAGACCTTCTGTCAGATGACAAACTTCTCAGCTATTTGTCCTCATTACAGAACAGCCTTCGACTGCCCACCTTAATTCCCCTGCCCGTCTCTCAGGGGGCTCTTTTCCACCCCTGCTTGGCATGACTCATTTTTACGACCACCACTTTTGCTCCCATCGGCCCTGGCTGTCTATGCTTTAAACCCAGCTAGGCAAGTAAATCTGCAGCTTTAATTAAAATAGCTTCTTTTGTAGCGCTGTCGATCCCGCCGTCCTCTTGTCCCTGATGACATAATGGTGTTCGGAACTTCCCTCTGTAGAGCTGATTCAAAAGGACTGGTCCTTGAAAAATTGGGACTGTGTTGTGCTACTTTATGATGAGTTAGCAAGAAATAAGTCACACCTTATCCTGTCTCCTGATCTCTTTGTTTTGACCTGACTTTCTAAGTGAAAAGACAATTAGGAAGGTCAGGGGAAGAGTTTCACTGATAAGAAGAATGTACATTATATACAGTTAAAACATGCAAAACAAAAATCAATCAGAAAAAAATTAAGAATGGGGCAATTTTAAATTAGATTAGGCTTCTCAGTGAATGGAGTGAAAAACTAAAACCTTGTTGTCTTTCAAGGTCAGTCTTTCTTGAGGAAGTCACAATCTCTGAAGCCAAATCAATGAGGCTCAATCAAGCCATTTTCCTACAACATTGTTCAGGGACTAACTTTGGTACAATTGATTAGTTGATTTATACCCTTGACTTTTTACTTGCATCTCTTCCATTAAAGTGAATGTAGATCTGCAGAGGAGAGGAGAGGAGAGGAGAGGAGAGGAGAGGAGAGGAGAGGAGAGGAGAGGAGAGGAGAGGAGAGGAGAGGAGAGGAGAGGAGAGGAGAGGAGAGGAGAGGAGAGGAGAGGAGAGGAGAGGAGAGGAGAGGAGAGGAGAGGAGAGGAGAGGAGAGGAGAGGAGAGGAGAGGAGAGGAGAGGAGAGGAGAGGAGAGGAGAGGAGAGGAGAGGAGAGGAGCTAAAAGTCTGTTACAAAGAAGCCACAGTACTAAAAACTGTGAAATTTTTTTCAGTTATTAAAGGAGCAGCACTGTAAGGCTATTGTGTTGTAGTGGCCACAGTTGCAACAGTAGGTCATGCAACAGGAACACCAACAGAAAAAGACTTATTTTCTCAACTGCTTGTGATAAACGCATTTTTCTGGACACGACGACACACATACCAACTTGTATTTACCACAATTTGATCCATAGGGTCCCTAAAAACATGAATTCTTGTCGAGCCTCATGACCAAATTACTTTCAAGTCATTTATACATAGAGGCAGCCAATGTGATCTATGGGCCCAAAAGCACAGAACTCAAGGAAACCTGATCATTGCTTTTGTCATATGCGCTAAGCAAACATCGTGCAAGTACAGATTGCATAACTCCATTTACCATCTCTCCTGTCTTCAGGACTTTTCCCTCCTCTATTGGCTTTACCTTGTTCCTCTTTTTTCCCTTCTTTCTTTCACTCATAAAACAGGCACTAGATGCACTAATAACACCACCCTCCATCCCTCCCTCCCTCTTCTTTCTCTCTTATTTCCTCTCTTTTCCTATCTTCACCCCTGAAGGGGTTGTCTGTCTCCTAACCAGCTGAAGCAATGCTTCCGCTGGTCTGCGCCTGGCCCCTATTACCAGAGCATGACAAGGAGCTGCAGTGTCGACTTGTCAGCCTAATAAACATCCTTTATGGCACCCGCCTGGGTGTGTTTTGAGGGGAGTCAGCCAGCCACCAAGCAGTGGACCATTGATTTCTTGGATGGCACACAGTACTTAGACTTCCACCCATCTATTATGCAGTGGACAGGCAGCAATTGTTTTGCCATGCACAGCCATACTTATGACACCCATCCTCCTAAAGGCTTTCTATTTAGTTTCAGACGGCTGTGGAGAGAAAGGGAGGATATAAAGACAAGAGACAGAATTAAAGCAAAATCTAACAGGTCAAGGTTGGCAGCATTCAGGGCAGAAGTAGACTTGAAAGGCTGCTTTTTCAGACCTTTACATAAGACTTTGTGTAACCTTTGTTTTGCAGGTCAAAGTCAATAAGGCTTTTATATTTTCGCTTTCTCTCCAACTTCTTTCTTTCTTCTTCTTAGCGCAGGAAAGGTGAGGGGTCACACAGCAGCTGAACAAGCTGTTCAGTCACTTACAATAGTAATCAGTCTTTTCTTTCTCTTGTGGCACAGCAATCCTGAGTTGCTGACAACATGAGCTGTTCCAGGACCGAACTGAGTGGGACAGAAAAAGAAGATGGAAACACAGGAAGACCACCATGCTACAGAACAACTGGATCATGAGTTCAGCACCACGGACAGCAACTTTTCTTGACAAGCAATCAAAGAGCAGAAGTGGTGCTAGTAAGCCAGAAGCAAAATGTGCCTCTTTAACCTTTGTGCACTACCATGTTATAAATATTCATAACAGGTGAGCAGGCAGATATGTCATTTTAACAAGCAAGCAGCGTACGCTCAGACTGAAAGTTCATTAATATCAAACGTAGCAGTAGAAAAATGATAAAATATTCATCGTATACTTCACATACCATTGACCAGAGATGTGCTGTTTTGTTTTTCAGGCTATGAATGAGTCAGTGGATGTTTCCAGTGTTTATAATAGATGTGAAACCCTTTGCATAGCATGTAGATTGTTTTTGGCAGTTTAAAAATGTAAGCCAAAGCAGTACAGTACAATGCAGTAAGACCCTTGCCATATTTTACTGATGGTTCACACATGCCTGTTTTTTGATCTATGATCAGCAACACGTCACCTTAGTCATCTGAAAAAAAAAAACACTTTATATCAACTACATCTTGCAGACAGTTTACTATGTATAACTCCTGAGGAAAGGCTACCAGGAGCAGGAAAGGTACTTTGTATAATCAACAGCCTATCAGGAACAAGTGAGGGGAGGTCACATTCAGACTAATGCACCTTTGATTGTATTTGCTATCTTTCAAACTGGCCATCTCACGATACAATGCAATCAGCAATGCTGGAAAAACAGCATTACAGAGCTTTGTGGAGCTACATCAGTAAGACAGGCAAACCTGCCAACCCATAAAACTGTCTGAGCGACCTTCACTTACCCTCAGTATTGATGGTCCAATCATATGGAGAATATGAATTAGTACCTTCAGGGATTTCTTAAAATGAGGCATAATTCTTGGATATGTCTAAAGAAAGAAGAATAAATCATGTTTTGACTTTATGGCATCACCCAGAGAGCTGGAGAAGATGAATTTCAAAAACATGTTTTGCTCACCACCTCCAAATGTATAAGACGTTGTGGCCAGAAGAGTGATTAGAACGTTGATGTGAATAAACACTTAAATGTTGAACGCAAACCAAATATGTCTTTTCTGATTGTTTACTCTTTACTAACAACTACTACAAATCACATTGATTTGTACAAATAAAACATTTTAGGAAATACATTTTTGCAGTGAATATCTGAACAGCATTTAAGCACTTATCTTGTATATCCAGGGCTCTGCTGACAATATGGGCTGCTCTGAGATAAGGGAAACAACACCAATGTTTCACAGTCCATTTTCGCCCAGATTATCTGAGTTTAGCCCCCAGAAAGGCACTGTTTTGCTGGGCTGCAAGTTACGAATATTTGGATAGTCTATCTGTTATTGAAATAAATAATCAACTATTCAGATAGTGAATTACAAAATCACTCTATGGCTCAGCTTTGAAATACAGCTTGATGTTGTTTTAGGCACAGGCTAACTAATTACAAAGACCATAAAGATCACTGTGTATTTTTTTTATGTGAGTGTTTGTATGAATTGCTGTTACAACACTACAATCCACATACCCAGTTTCATCATATTATGTTAAACAGTTATTAAACCCCAAGGCTGGAACCACTGACAGGCACACAAAGAAGGCAGGTAAAGAGACAGACAGGACTGGTAAAGACTTTTTTGACGGTT
This sequence comes from Amphiprion ocellaris, assembly GCF_022539595.1. Classification (NCBI taxonomy): domain Eukaryota; kingdom Metazoa; phylum Chordata; class Actinopteri; family Pomacentridae; genus Amphiprion; species Amphiprion ocellaris. Next base: position 16,907,784 of record NC_072775.1, read on the forward strand.
CACCAGTCCACCGATGCAACCACAGGAAGTCGACATGTGTGTCTTTTTTTGACAGGGGGGCCGGAGTAGGCCAGCAACAGGCTGATGAAAGGTGTGCTCCTATAGTTGCTGTGATAAGGAAAGGGTTGCCCAGAGTATGAGGTGCTCCCTGACTGCGTTTCATCGACCCGAGGCTGGGCCAACACTGTTGAGTCAGTGAAGCCACTAATGTTAGATGTCGCTGGTGAGCTTTCCAACTATTATATCTGTTTCTAACCAAGCCACCTCACTGCAATGCTTACATTCAGTGAGGATCAACTTAGGCCTGGTGGGCTGCCAAGCTTGCATTACAATTGCAATTATATTTTTTTGGTCAGCACAGTTAATCCAGTTGTTCTGTGGTAATCTGTGCTAATGTATTCACATCAGGCAATAACTCACATTAGGTAGTGACGCATTTCACTCCAATCAGCGAAAATACCTACATGTCAGAGCATTCAGAGTCAGCACGAATAATTCACACAATCTACTCACCTATTAAACTTGATGGGAGCTAATTTGGTAATGGTTTTGCTTCTTTTTCCACATCTTTGTTCTGTGAAAGGAAGGTCAGCCATTACAAGTCCCAAATGTACTGAAAGAATTCAGAACATAATAAAATTTTACTGACTGCATTTCCACCTACCTGTATGTTAAAAATCCCTGATAAAAACTGCAGTAAGTGCGCCCCAAATTCATGCATGAAATGAATCAAATGCCCTATTTCACTGGTGTTTATTTTTATTATTTTATCTAATTGTGCTGTCAGCTGATTACCCTAATGCACTCCACTAGTAATATTCACATAACAGTAGTAAATCTATTATTATGTAGAGGAAATCTGATTAAAATTGTACTAAATTTGTGAGGGAACATGGCTACACTCCTAAACTGTTTCCTATTGTTAAACAAATACAATGTATTAAAATTCATCTTATCATGTAATGCCAAGTATAAAAGTCAAAAGTAAAATCAGAACACTTTTTCAGTATATAGTTGTTTTGCATTAGATTATCTATCCGACAGTAAGAAAGCATTACAAAACCACTGCCAGTGGCTCCGCTCTCTCCCTCTTTGTTCAGCTTTTCTATTCACCATCTTCAGCTTTTCCCGCTATAAATAGATGTCAGTGTCCATTACTGTTTCTGGACTCCTAAAAGACCCTGTTGTACTTTCCAGGCTCTCTGTGCCATTCTGTATCTCTGCTTTCAGACACTGGATGTACCATTAAAATCTGTAATATTTTATTATTGCATTATTTTGAGCTCTCTGTGTAGAGGCATCATCACAAATGAATTAAAGAAGCACTACTTTTGTTGGAAATGCTGGGAAATGATGTACAGGAAGCCATTTGCATGCAAGGAGGTAAAACATGCAAAGCCACCATTATGTTAATTTAAGATTTTAAGAAGTGAGTAAGGATGGAGTGTAAAAAGTTCTGTCTTTGTTGGCAAAAAATATTTGAAGGGCTGCTGCTCTAATGTTACTATGTTTGTTATTAGTATTATCAGTTCACCACCAAATACCAGAATATAGTGTTATCCTGAGATTTTTTACATTTCATTTTATTGTTGCTCAATAATAGCACAATGGTTAGTATTGGAATTTTGCAAGAATAATTGGAATTTCCAAACATATCAGATCTAACGTGTTTCACATTTATACTGTATCCTATATGTAGAATGCAAACATTATATGACATTGGACATATGAAGCTCATAAAAATAAATACCTCTAGTTTGGTTTGATTTTACGGCCGTATTTTTTGGGCTCGGGCGGTGACTGCTCTTTTTTGTAGCATAATGAAAGGTTACAATGAGGCTGCATGGCTCAGTAGAACTGAAAACAATGTGATTCATCTCCTGCGCAAACATGATCTGTCTATGAGTCACAAAATGAGGTTTGATTTTCCACTATTAAAGCAAAAATAAGGCTATGAAAGCAATGGACTTAGATTGTAGTGTTTTTAATTTAAAAAAAAAAGAAAAAGAGGAGATGGCAGAAATGGAAAATCTAAAAATCTTTTCACTCTACAGTGCATATTTGTCATATAATTGAATAGTTGTGTTGTTTTGATGCATTACCTATAATTATAAGGAACACGAACTGAATACAAATAGATTAATAAAACACTGAAGTCAGAAAGTGGGCATATGTATTACCTGTCATGACTCAAATGTGGGAGCAGCGAGGAAATTTCACACACAAATAATCATCGTGTAAATGTTTTACATACTGTAAATTTGTATTTTGACAGTGCTGTCAGTGTCCGCAGTTGAGTGTGACAGCTTGGTAAACACAGTGACAGGGGCAGGATATTGGATTCACCTGAAATTCATAACGAGTGACACATTTATCTATCCAGTGTGCCAGCAACCATACTCATGTATTAAATAAACATCTAACATACAGAGACATGCACACACTAACATGCATATAAAAAGCTCTGTTCCACTGAGCCCGCCATGAGTGCAAAGCTGCTTTGCTCACTCATCAACTCAGAGCTGAAACACAGAGCTGCTGTCAGGAAGAAGCCCAGCACAGTTGGGGGGGAAAGGTACATCGCCTGAATACTGGACAGCTTTCCATTGTTCCTGCCACAGATACAGTAGCACAGCCACAACTGAGGAATTAATTTATGTTAAAAAAAGAGGACAAATCTCCTGCTTTCCTTGGGCTAAGAAGGCCAGTTGAAAAGGTGTCGCACTGACTGCACCGATCCTTCTCATGATCCTCTATCGCAGCCTACAACTCCTGCCAGGTCTTCTGTCAGAGGTTTTTGTTCTCATTTCTGATTTACCAATTAACTTTCGCTATTCTAATACAGGCCAAATGAAAATTATGCTGCAGTGTTCTGAATGGCATCAGCATATTTATAATGAAAGTATACACTGTTAAGGCACAAAGCCTCACAAATCACATGGTGTAAAACTGTTCTATGATACCAATACCACAGCAACAATAGCAGCAGCAGCTTAACAACAGTGTGCACACAGCAAAACAGCAATTTTGTAACTTTCTGTCTTCTATAGGAACACATTCTTGAATCGCTGTTTGCAGCACACTGTTTTCACCATAAGAGTCCAACAAACAAAACGCTTGGTATTGTTCAGTCTTCTTATACTTGAGAAAACTGGACAATATCAAGGGTCATTTATTACCTGGTTGTCTTCTTGATTACTACGCAAAAAAAATGTATTAAACATCCAAAGCTTGTCTCACGTAAATTAAAAACCAAACTACTACGCAAAAAAAATTTCGTATTAAACATCCAAAGCTTGTCTCACGTAAATTAAAAACCAAGCCAATTGTGAATTAAAAAACATTGCAACTTTTTGTTAAACTGTAACCTTTAACTAACAAGGTGTCCTGATGCGTAAACGGTAAAAAGGTTCATCACTGCATCAAAAATTGAGGCTCGACAATCATATAAAGCAAAAAAACAATAATAACTGAAACTAAGAAATCTCCATGCACACTGTAAGTCAGTCCGATTTAATGAACTGAAAGTTATGACCACAGCTGTCAGATTTTTATTTATTTTTTTTATTTAAATGTAACTGAAAAATGACACTGACAGTGACTAATTCCTCTCATTGTGTTACATATTTTCATTGACAGACTAGCAATTTGTCAGAAATCTGTCATGGACACGTTGAGAGATTTCGGTTTACCCTTCTTTAAAGGTTGAGGCATCACTGACCAGCAATCCGTCATTCAGTCAGCTGTTCAAAAAACAGCCTCAGATGCACATTCATTTTAAATTTAAAAGGCTTTATGAATGACTCTTCTGACATTGTTAAACTTCTTTCATTGATCTGAACTGTAGATGTATTGATTAAGAGCATGATTAATGGGAATGGGGTTTAATCATGTTGAGAATAATTTAGCCTCTACTGAACAAAAGAGCAATAAATACTATGAAATATTGCCAAATATCTTCAAACTTTCTCTGTCATTTATGAGTAGATATTTGCTTTTTTGTCCAACATTACAACTACACTAAACAAGGCCTGAGTTCTTGAAGATAGGACTTAAAAGGTACCATTGCTTGTTCCAAGTTTGTGCAATCAATCATTTTGTCAGAGAAAGGGCCAAGATGCCATTTTAATCAAAGGCTGGATATTTCATTTTGGTGCCATGTGCTTCATATCCTGCTAACAACTGTGGCCAAAAATTAGATGACTAAATCCTGAAGCACTGTGAACATTTAAAGGGCTATCTCTGTTGACATGCCAACGGGAGGTCATTTTTACTGGGTGATCTACAGCAGATGATTTTTGGGCACGGCACACAGTGGTACAGTGAGTGAACAAGATTGTGTTGTTTCATTTCACTGTCAAAGAACAGCATCTGAGTTATATTTTTTTGTTATGTGGTACTGCACTTTAAAACATCTAGCTGAGTTTCTGATGCCAGGACATTCCGGTCACAAAATTGGACCCGATACATCCATTAGTACGACCACGCTCTCAAATGATTCACGCTACATTATTTCAAAAGTGCCATCATATCACCCACATGTATCAGCCTCAAATATCCCATCAAAACAAGAAGAGCAAACACTGCAGAGCAGCATGGACTCTGGCCACACGTGAATCCTGGGAGAGCAACACAAGATCAATGAGAGTGCTTTTTTTAAAACAGCAGGGTTGTCCTCCAGCCAGAGGAAGAAATGATCTATGTAGATCTCATTAGCCCCCTATGATGGCAGACGTACGGTCAAATGATTAATGGCCAGCTGGAGAAACAGGAGAATTATTGACATGACCTTTTGGGGTGCCTCTGTTCAGGAGTGAACAGAATGACATGTCTTCTACTAAAATGATCCAATTTGACATTTTCATCCTTTTCTCTTTTCCCACCTTCTCTCCCTTATGCTCTCTGACTCTCTTTAAAGCAGTCCAAGAAACCCGAAGCACAATGCCGCCTAGCTTAGTGAGTGGATGGATTCTGGCATAAAGAAAATGCAGTGAAATTGTACAGGAATTGGAATTATTCTGACTGTATTATAGTATTCTCTTCATGTATTAATCTGTGCTTATAATGTCTATAAAAGTGCATGAATGAGATCAAGGTTGGGTTGTCATCTGCCAATTGGATTTTATGAGCATATCTTTTTTGGGGGGGGGGGGAGTGAAAGTCAATAACAGTAGACTGTGTCATCTCAGATGATGAGGTTTTAATGATGGGGAGCCATCCAGTCACCTTTCCACAACCCCCAGAGATAAAAGACCACTGATAGTGACCAAGGACGGTGAAGGAATTAATTCAACATTTTGTGTGTGTGTGTGGTAGATACAGTGAAGTGTGCCATGTGATGTAGATAAGAAGTCAAAAAGAAGAAAGAAAAAAAAGGAGAGGAGGGGTGTATGAGGAGGAAGAAAAGGAAAAGGGAGCACACAAGAAGCCAATCTCTGAACTATCTTTTCTGTATATTTTCATTATTTACAAGAAGAATATGGTACAAAAAGGGCATGGAGCAGGGAAGGAGGGATAATGAAAAAGACAAAGAGGTGCAGCGATATGGGAAAATTGGGGGGAGTAGGTGGAGGAGAGGGGATGAAAACAGACAGAGGCAGAGGAAATGGCATACGAGGAGGGAAGAAGAGACACGGGTTGCAGATGGGAGGGCCAAAAGACCAGCTAAAATGACTAAATGGCAAGCAGTATTTAATGAAGGAGGAGTGGTGGGTGGAAACAATCACCGGTCTTCACCGTTACAAGCCGTTGCAATTAATTGGTCTAAACAAACACAGATGTTTGCATTTTGCCTCCGGCCCATGCTTGCCTCCCAACATTCTTTGCCTCCTCTGACGGTCTGTAATCGATCGGGGGAGCTGCTAACCACTTCATCTGGCTCACTGTGAACATCCTGACCTGCAAGCCTCAACTGGAGGGACTGAGGAGCCCCACGGCCATTGATTTGATGCTCTCCGAAGCAAATGCAGTATGTATGTTTTTTTTTAAGTCGATGCTCAAAACACACTTTGACGCAAACATATAAAAGAACTTTAATGACTCTATCATTGATTTTTTTTTTTTTTTAAATATAAATTCCATCAATATGTTTAATCTGAGACTATGTTAAAAACTGCAATATTACACTTGCAAATTTGGCTCGATTTAATGTGAAGATGCTGCTGATGTCAGAGACGTCGTGCATCATGCTGCAACCTATTCAAACCTTTGTTTTCATTAATATTTAGCCATATCTGCTTGCAACGACTCTTGTGCAGAGTCTGTGATCATGCAGCACCATTTAACAAGCCAGGAAATGTCAAAGTTACAGGGAAAAGGTCTTGGACAAGTAGATTAGAAGAGGAACGTATCAAGAGTATGGATCAAATTTTGCTCCACCTCTCGGCACTACCAGTCAAAAAATTAATAATACAGTAAAAGAAAGAACAGCATGAAATAAAGAACAGTCTGCTCCTGTCAAGAAGCAGGGACACTGTCCTGAATCTAAACCAGCTTCGGAGAATAATTTGAACAAAATATCAACACTGCAAGATTGTGAACTATGCTGCAGGTGAAGAGCAGGTACTTGCATGGACCGACTCAGAAACTTTTTAGCTTATCTGGCTTTAAATGAGGACTTAATGAGGTAAAGTCCTATTGATACTAGATGTACTCACTCTACAGGTACACTATGTATTGAGCGTTCTTTACATTATTATTAAGAATTTTCCCAAGGTCAAGTTTTCAGATTGATTTCAAGCATTTTCACTAACACGGAATGGCTTAGGCACAGGGTCTGAGTGTTTTTGCGAATTGCCTGAACCCAGACAGTACCTAGGGTCTCTGGAAACCTAAACCTAAGATCTTATTTCAGTGTTTTTCAAAACAATCTGCAGTGACTTAACACTGGTTTGAGAAATATAATCCATCACAGCACACATTTTTCTTTCCTTATGTTTTGATCAAGGTTTTACTCCTATTGTCTTGTTCTGCAGCTGCAAGCGATAATAGTCCAAGTTTCTCTTTGGTGATGCATTCAAGAACATCCAGGACTCCAGAATGCAACCATTTTGGTAGCACGTGCGACCAAAATTCAGCCAAGTGTGACTGAACCTTTGTATTGGCTGCATTGGTGCACCTGACATTTAGCAGGTCTATCTGTGCATGTGTGACCTTATTAGACAAAATAGTGATTTACAAAATGTGTCTTTGTGTACATTTTATTGTCTTTAATGCACATTGTTCTCTTATTTACTATGGTAATGTTTTTATTTGCCTGCTTCAGTGGTCTGGTTGTTTCCTGTTGACACACAGTAGTATTCTTCTTTCTCATTGGAAATATGAGTCGTCAATTGCTAATGCTCATCCCATGTCAGAGCAAAATAAATTAGAGCCTGAGATCAGTTTAGGTTTAGGGAAAGAGTCAGCAGACTGTTTTATAAGTGAAGAGTGTTGTAGTTGCCACCCGTAATTGTGAATGCACTGCCGATCAGTCAATAACAAGCCCACCACTACTTCCTGCTGCTTCACAGCCATTGTCCATGCACAGTCTCAGTCCATTTGTCCCGTTCTCCTGTGGGAGAGGAGCTTATTACATGGTGGTTTTTCTCCATCACTTACTGTTGTCAGTATAAACAAAGATCGCTTCAAAGAAAGTGCAGTATGTAACAGCATCCTCTTCATAACAACACAACACAGAAGCCCACCAGTTCCACTTATTACTCTGATGCCAACAGGTCAAGTGGAAAAATTTGGATGCACACACCAGGACAACCACTGTGACAACTTAGTCGGAGGCCCTAACATCTAAAAGCTCTGCTAAAGCAATGCATCAACAATCAGTTGGTTCAAAACTCCCGTCAATGTAAAGTGGCCACAGGAATACTTTGAATTTGATTTGCCTTATAAATGTGCTGTTGAGCAGATCATTCTCATTCAGTTAGCTTACGGAGCTGAAACATGCCAAAGCATATAAACAATTGTTTAAAAAGAAAAAGTGAAGTTCAAGTTTCTTTTCTGTGGAAAAATTCAAAAAATGATAATGCTTAGAAGACAGTCATTCAAGTCAGCTTTAGCTTATTTAAAATACCTGCACGTTGCAAATAAGATGTGAAGTGGTAATGACCTATTTTTCAAGACAAAAACAAAACTAAATGTAAATAAAAACTTTTTTTTGAGTGAGAGGAATTTGAAAATACTTGACATTTTTCATCAATAACAGCTTTAACAAAAATGTTCAAGACAGACACTTTCACTCAGAGGACCATCTATTGAAAGAGTGGCTGCCTGGTTACAAGGTAGCCTAGGTAGAATGACTGCAGTAATGCTACTGCTAGGTAAACACGAATGACAGAGAAAGTAGGTCTGTTTAAACTGCTTTAGTTTGGAAGTGAAAACATTAACTGGATTTACTGACAAGAGTCTGTCTGTGTTACATTAGAGCAAAGAAGAGGGATCTATACACCATGACTTTAACAGTGAAAGACAAGAGTTACACCTGTAGCCATGGTAACCATACACAAAGACGGCAAAAGTCTCAAAATTCTTAAAAGATATTTAAAGAATGAAAATGTTTAAATAAGACTAAAATGTCACTGAAGCTCAAAAGAAAAAATCAAATGACTAAATAACTTAAAATCTATAAGTGAAATGTGGTTAAAAAAAAAAAAAAAAGAACAACAAAAGAACAACAGAGATTTTAATTACCAAAACAGAGTAGTGGTCATTACATGCAAGCCATGATTTGACTTTTAGGAATAGGAAAAAGCAAAGAATACAAAGAAAACATTTATTCCAAAGAACGAGACCTAAGCGGGCAAAGACTCCACCCCCAAAGGATTTTTTTATGAAATCAAGGAATGACTAAGTAAACAGCAACAAAACAACATGATGGGGTGCATGGTGTCAACAGGCTGGAGATATACATAGAAGCCCATCTTTTTAAAGCATTTTAAGTGAGAAGGAGGAAGTTAGAATCAGTTCTCACTGGTATTGGTAGCAAATGCAAAGATAAACTGAAACGTAGATCTTGGGAGGACATTTATGATAATGTTTGTTGCCATTAGTTACTGTGATTTACTGCAAGGCTGTAAACTTTATTGGAAGTGTATTTTTATTAAGCTATTCTCCTGTCCAGTCTCCCAGAGGCCGTCGTCTTTATTGACAAGCAATACCGGAGTGATATGTCTCAGCCTTCAATATAATGGGAGGCCTGGGGCTTATGGTGTGCTCTGCCACCTCAGACACACATCATAATATTTCTGGTGTTGTAAAATTGAGTGCAGGTCCCAGATGTGTTGTATCAACATCTCTGTCTTTCCATCCATCTTACTTTCATTCACCATCAGATGGAGATGCTACTGACGCAATACGATAAGAAAACATGGAGGGCTTGGCTTCATCTGGCCTTGTGTACGCAGCCTGATGCAGTGAGAGCTTTCACTTTCAAAATGTCTTTAACAGCAATGATTATGGTAGATACACCGACAGGCCTTTGAGAAGAGACAAGATAAATTCAGTCAGGCTGGTTAGTTTTGTTCCCCGTAGTCTTTAATCACAGCCTCACTGGATGTCAATAAGTCTTTGAGATATTTTTATATGTTTCATCTTTTTGTAGACATTTATTATGACCCACTAACAATGCAGTTCCTCTGGAGGTTAGGGGCACTATGAGCGAAGACGCTGATCTTTTATCAATGACAGACACCCAATGAGAAATGAAGTCATATGAGATGAGAAGTGCAATGGAAAGATCGCTCCTCTGCAAAATCCAATAAACCAGAGAAACAAATGCAACAACATACACAAGTTACCTTAGTCAGTACACAGTATAAATGTGTTCATCTAAGACTTCAATGCTGAACAAGATAAGCAAGCCTACAATGCATTGCTCTTTTGTTAAAATCTAAAAATGCTGTAAAACAAATCAGGTATACATGTACATTACAAATTTGCTGCATTTAGCTTTGGCATAAATCAAAAAATACTTAATTAAAAAGTGGAAGGGTGACACATTCAAGTGTGTGCTGAGATATACACACCACTTTTCAGTTGTAAAAATTAACCAAGATCTCCTATGTTGTACACAATCCAAATCACTTACATTGCACATAAGTATATTAATTAGCAAATGAAATATATAATAAACTTTCGCCAGAACAGTTTAATTGTAAGTCGATGAGTAGTGGTAACAACATGTCCCAAAGGTCTCCACTGAATTCTATGTTCTTCTAACTGCAATTAAACACATTTTATTTTAGTCTTTTAGTGCAAATTCCTTTTCACCTTGTTAACGTACATGTCCATCTGGTGTTTTTATATATGCTGAAAGACAAATCATGAGCAAAATAAGTACTCAATGCCATGGCAGACCATTTCTACCTTCAAACTGCAATGTCCCAATGCCAGCATCAACCACATGGATTCAGACTTCTCTAGTTTCATACCTAAGATCCCCATCCCATCAACTTGAAGGGTGAAGCTTTCTGTATCATTATTCTTCTTTAGAATTGGTTGCATATTCGAACATTTATGGCCGAATTATTCCAATTTTACAACTTACCAATGTGTAGCATAGAGTAGTTTCACAGTGTCTGAGCAGAGTCGTAGGTGAGTTATGCTAGAGCTGCTGTGAGAGGGGAGGGATGGGTTGAAAGAGGTAGAGACTTCACTGAGCTGCACGTTCTAGGGGGCGCAACTTTGTTGTTACAAAGTCATTTCAAGAATATTTTCAAAGACAAAAACTTTTAAACATGTAACTTTAAAATAAAGATATGGTTCTTTATGGTTCAATGACCTGGAAAGGGACTTTACATTTAGGTATTCTGCTCAAAACATCAGGGGAAATCTACCCAAACAAAAAGAGACAAACAAAATGTTACCTCTCATTTATTGAGCAGATTCTATAGCTTTGTTTGTCGTATGTGTCAACGCAGCTTCTGTAGCTAATTAAAATGTCAAGCCAGACATCAGGTTATGTGAGTGACATTGAAATTAACAACATGAAAAGGCAAACAAAGAGTGCATATAGTAAGTAGCTATTGCTAAAAAGAAAAAAAAACTTTTGAAAATATAGAGTACATATAACATATAATTATGTTGAACACAAAGAAAAGCTACAGACGATTGGTTATGAGGTTGTTCCCTACATAATAAAGATAAGATAAGATAAAGTTCTTTATTTCTCCCCACTCCAGGGGAAATTTACATTGTTACAGCAGCTTTATTTACAATATATACAAGGGTGGCAAAATTTTTTAACAGAAAAAATAAAAATAAAAATAAAGTTTAAAAGTGCAGACTCACAACAATCAGACTCACAACTGAAAAAAACACTCATTGTGTAGTAAATACAGACATTAATATCCATTCATTGCTTGCACTTGCTATGACGAACGCCGGATGAAGACACTGAACACTGGGTCGATGGAGCTGATAAATGGCTCATCTTGCTCCTGTGAAAGGTCAGAGCTCTAATTATTTACAACCCCGGATCTCTGTCATGGCTCGGTGACACTGACCTTGCACGACTCCCACGTCCCTCCGTCTGTCTATAACTACGTGTGCATGTGTTTTCATTTCCTCTATACACTCACAATACGCATATAAACATGTCCGTCTACACCGCCACGCACCCATAAACACACACACACACACAAACACACTAAAAACACAGAGCAGTTCTCAAGCCACCAGAGTGACCTTGGTCTAGATTAACAATGGTCCTAGAGGAGCAGACCTCATTATAAATCCCCTGTGATCCACGGTGTATTTTTTGCTTTTGTTCATGAGCCTATGCTAGCATACTAGACCAAAATTTTGCAATACAATTTTTTAAAACACGGCCACAAATTAATGTGCTCAATTAGCAGGAATGTATGTGGTTAAGTTTTTAACAGTACTATTACTCCGACTAATACTTCTTATTGATACTTTATCAGTTAATTCTGTTGTTTCGATTTTGCTTGTAAAGATTTTTTTAATGCGATGCAGGACTTTTTTGACAGTATTTTTGGGTATACGTGTGCTGCAGTGTATGATAGACAGAGCTGCCCCCACCACTCACATACACGCTCCTAGACAAAGATCTCTCTTCTGGATTGTGAATTGCAAAAATGCCTCACAGATAAATGTCATTAAGCTGAAATAGAAAACAGAGTTTGTGGGTGCAATGGCAAGGTAATGTGGATGTATGCAATAATAAATAGAAAATCCATTTTCTTAATTTTTCCAGTACTACCAAGAATAACATTAATTTTGGAGCTCATCGATACTAAAGTCTTTAATAATTTAGCCACAGAACCTGTTGAACACCAGGTTTTAGTATCCATGCCTATTAATTGGTACCCAAAATTCAACATTACTGCACTTCGGGGCAAAAGTGGTCAAAATGGCAGTTTGGCAGCTACTCTGTTTCAACCCATTGCAAGTTCTTTCTCCAATGTTGCCTGAGGATAATTGAATATTAATAGTTTTTGAGTTGCATGTCAGCTTAGTGGGATAAACGCTCACATTTTAAGTGACTCTGGAGGCTTTAAAAACAAATCATATGTTTGAGGCCATATTATCTGCAAAGGAAGTGTATCTATTAATGCTGAACAAATGAGTATGTGGTAGCTGCTCAGACACAGAAAAGCATTGTCTGTGATTTAGTTTCTCTTATAGAGTAATTGTTCATTTGTTTAATTTGAAAAACACTGTATCGTAAATGTTTTATGTGTGCTTTCCCTATGGTGTATTGTTGTGCGTACAGAATTAAATTTAAGAAAATTTCTAGAACACCCTGTATGTGAAAAATGCTTTGATATTGTATGTTCTATGTATTTTGCATCAATAGTACCAAGTGAAAGTATTTCCTGGCTGTCTGCAGCTTAATAGCAAATGTATGGTATGTGTTATATTTCTCTACATTATCATTTCATAAAGGTATATAGGGATGTAGGTAATTTTAGTAAAGTGACATCAAAAAACAGGTTTTCTGCAAAGATGAAAATGACACATCAATCCTTGTAGTATGAAAGCACAGCTCCAAAAGCACTTTTAAACAATTTTCACTAAGTTAAGCACCACAGATGCTTGCCTTTCAGTACCTCATATACACTTCCCCGATTGAGTCTTATTGAGGAACGATAATGTCAGTAATATGGGGCCTTCGCTAGATTACGAATAAAAGGTTTCAATCATCCATGCTTTCCCCATTTTATCTACTACTACTGACTACTGCTGATGATTCATGATAATGATAATTTGGGGATTTGTCTAATGATACTGCTGAGACAAGCAATCTCGGCTGACTGATGCTGCACCCTGTCATTATGTACAAGGCCACCACAGTTCACATCAGCTGAATCTTTAATGTGAAAACCCTAGGTGTTGTTTTGATTTGGGACAAAACATGTCCTTGATGAGTTATGCCCTGCAGAGACACTCTTTGGATTTATGGGTCGCGTCCAGCTGCCTGCAACACTGAAAAATGGTAAATCAGCATATAAATGACTGCATTATTGAGAGTGCTAAGAAAAACATCAACCCACAAGTCCATTATATTAATTGGAATCGCCCTCGCCATGGCAGGCAATGGCTGCAGTCACACTAGGGTCGAGTGGTGATAAATGAAAGGCCGGAGTATGACTATAGCCTTGGCCAATGATATAACAGAACATGCGAACAACTGCTCCCTTTTGTTTATACTGACCTTGTAATTAATCAGGGGGAGGCAGGAATGCTGGGAAATGTATAGGAGTGGAGGGAGGTGGGATGAAGAGGGTGAAGCAGAGAGATGGGGATTTGAGACCCCTAAGAAAAGAGTCCACAGGGAAATCCTGCGTAAACACCAACTCAGTCCACAGTACTTTCAAAATGCTGTTGATAAAGAGATGATATATCTGGGGGATCAGCTGTTTACGGCTTTAAACCGGGGATTCTATGTGACAAGGGAATTTGGCATCTGTTTGTTCGCTCAGAGCGGTAACTGTGTTCCTCAGGCTTAGAGCTAAAGACTGTTGTGTCATTTTCTGGGATGCTGCTGAGCAATAGTTGAAATGTTTAAGGTTCTTCTTTAAAATTTTTTTTAAATAATCATATTACCTGTTTTTTCTACATTTTCAGGCGCAGGTCATCTTCTGAGAGTTTCAGCTTTTAAATAGGTACTAAACGCAGTCGCCAGTTTCAAAGGAGGATGCTTTTTTGCAAACTGAAAGCAATATAAAAAAGATAATCGAGTCCGAAATACAGCTGCAACACAGACTGGGTGATAAGCCGAAAAAATTATTGTAGCTTTGTTTAAGTGTTATGGTTGATTCATAATTTCACTTTTTGTTTCTCATGACAAAAAATACCCAAAATAATTTATAATATTATTAAAACTATGAACCTTCACCCAGTAACTAGTACTACATGTGCAAAATTAATTTTAAAAAAAGTACCAATAAGTACAATATTCTAATGTTGCATTTTGTAAATGCTTAAGTAGCTGTGCAACAGCGGCTCATATTTTGAACCAATTGTTTTCAGCACCCTAGTAAAACCCAAGCTATGTTTTACTGTTTAAAGTGAGGCTATCTTTCCCACACAAAATGCAAAGTTTCTGAGATTTATTCCATTTACTGTGACTACAGAGAATTGTTTCTCACTCATATTAAGTCTGCAGAGGAAACATATATTTCAATTTTGCGATGTCAGCATTTCTCACAGTTGTGCAATAACTCAAATTTGTATATCAACCAGCCCAACTGCAACCATAAGTAGATAAACTGATTAGTGAATCAACAGAAAATTATTTGGCTATTATTTTGATAATCACTTAATCCTTTAAATCCATTCTCAAGCTTCTCAAAAGTTAGAATTCTGTGTAGCTTGTTGTCTGACAAATTGAACACGCTATGAAGGGCATTCTGTACAGCTTTTTTGTTTGTTTACTTTTATAGAGCAAACTCTGAATCAATGAAGAAAATAACTGACTAAAATAACTGAATCAAAATTAATGTAATCAACAGTTGCAATCCTGGTCACACATGATGTGAGAGTCCAATATTGATTAATAAGTCAATTAAATCAAATTCTATACAAAGCATCTTCTCTTCAGGCCAATTTACACTGTGCAATTTGAGGTTAACTAAGATTTAAGTTGCACTATTTTGACTTTCTGGATATAAAATGTCATTCACTTTGCCATATTAGAAACTGGTGTTAAATTTTGTCATACTTACCTAATTAATTTTTGAGTTAGGACCAAAAGGTGTTTTGTGAAGGTCACAGTGACCTTTCACTACAAACTGTAATTAGTTCATCCCCGAGTCCAAGTGAATGTTTATGCCCGATGTAATTTATATCTCTCCAAGCTTTCCTGACATATCGCATTTACAGGATTGAGAGAGACGTGACATCACAATCATCTTGACCTTTGACCATCAAAATCTTATCCTTGATTCTAAGTGAAGATTTGTGCCAAATTCAAAGAAACTCCCTCAAGGTGTTCCTGAGATACTGCAGACAGACAGACAACTGGAAACAATTGATTGTAAACCCTGCTTGGAATAAACAGTAAATGCAGTCTGCCAGAATTGACTAACATAGAAGGAAGACCAGCTTAGCAATAAGCAGGACGCTCTACCAATTAACAAGGACACAGGGTTATTTTGCAACTCATTTGTCAGTTCACAATTGCTATTTTGCATAAAAGAAATTCTTCTGTGTTGA
Organism: Amphiprion ocellaris; assembly: GCF_022539595.1. Lineage (NCBI taxonomy): Eukaryota > Metazoa > Chordata > Actinopteri > Pomacentridae > Amphiprion > Amphiprion ocellaris. The sequence continues at coordinate 16,923,459 of NC_072775.1, forward strand.
TTTTCAGGCATCGCACAATCAGAGCTGATAATAACTTTACTTGCATCCATTTGGACGTTAAACATACACAAACTGAAGACTCTCGACAGTCCAGCTGGACCCTCCCCGATCTGACTTTAATTTGTATCTGGCCCACCTTGGATCCTCGGTATGATGTGCTTACTACAAACACATCTACAGCAAAGCACACTTCCTGAATCCGGTGTCAACAACTCCTATTAGAAAATGTCTGCCTACAGTTACTGTACACCGTTTCTATCCCGCACCGCTCAGTCAGATGATATTCCTTCCTTGTACTGACTTTTTGAAAGGTTCCAACAGCCTGACATCATTCAAATATTTGCCTCTTTGTATTTTTAAAAGGATAGTTCTTCGAGGGCAACACATTCATCTTCATCAGTTTGTACTTGTCAGATCACTGCACCTGCTACTAAAACACAACAAGGCAGTGTCTTTTGTATTGTTGCTTCACACGCTTCAGTTAGCCCACTATCTCAGTGAAGGGAAACATTATGAGAAAGCTCTTTCTCAAGATGCCTTTAGGATTCCCAATTCAAATTATTTATGTAGCTCAGACTCTGAAGCATACAGAATTTACATATAGCTCAGTATACTTTATGCCTAAATATTTCAGTGGCTAAAAATAAAGTCCTGATGTATGCACCACAAACCCTAAGGGTTGTTTATTTTGAAAGTCCCATCTCAAAACGAACTAGCTAACAAGGTTAAAAATTAAAACAGAGCTACTAATCATTTGCATAATAAACTATCTGATACATTTTTGTCGACATAAAGCAATAATGGGATAGTATGACTTTAGCCTTGGCAAAAAGAAATAAATGAGGAGATCTGAAAATACAAACGTATTATTAGTTTTCTTTTTTATGCTTTACAACTGCTCTTAACCAGTGGCAGCATTTATTCTGGAGGACACTGAACAGAGAGAAAAACAGGTTTATTTAGCAAACACAAGAGATTTATTTCCGCTCCACAAAAAAAGCAGAAATATGGCACAGGTTTATAGTAGAGTCATAATTCAGCCATGTGAAAATATATTCATGCACAATCTGATGCATTACAGGAATTTATAATCAGCTGAGCAACACTAGCCACTGATAAATATGTAGCTCTCTGGGTGCTACGCTGTGCATTTCAACACAGAGATGTGACAAACGGTAATGCTCACAAAGCTGACTTACTGTGTTTGGCAGTTAAGCAAAATGTCACCCCTGATTAACGTCAGCGCATTTAATAAAAAAAAATTTCTCACATCTCTGAGACCTTTCCTCACAGAGCAAATTGTCACTCTTTTCCTCTATTCACTATTTATACAGTGCTTTTCTCTCTGTCACACAGAATTCAGAAGCCTCTTCAAGGGCGGTAATCAATTAATAAGGTGTACAGTACGAAGTTTCTCTGGAAAAAATGTTTTACTCTAGTGTTTATGCAACTACTCTCAGTAATACATAACTTGAATTACTTTTCATTTTTGCTTACTTGATTCTATAATTTAGGTAATCATTTTCTGTATGTATATATATATATATATATATATATATATATATATATATATATATATATATATATATATATAAATATATAAACAACTTAATAAAGAAATTTTCTGCATACAGGAATTTTGGCATCTCATAGAGATTTTAGCCAGCCACAAAGGAAAGCCAGCAGCGCTAAAACGTTGAGATTAAGTACAAAAATAAAATGTTCTTAACCAGTTTTATTATTTTTGTGTGGTGTTTACTCAAGCACAATGTACATTTTTGTTCACTAGACGGTCAGAATGAGTAAAAACTCAAAGGACACAAACTGATGGTCTTCAATGTGTGCTAACCAATCACATTTACTGTCTTCCACAGTCACTCTTCAAAGGCCCATCCTGTGCCCATAAAAACACTGGCAATGTACGCTACACAGAGTTACTAATTTTTAAATTCTTACGCTTCAGTCTCAAAGCAAATACAATAACCCTTACTTTATAAAGTGTGGCACATTTTAAAGTTACATTGCACAGGATTTTATAATTTGACAGTAAAAAAGCAGCTGCTGTTTATTTTGTAGACAGAAAATCATTTTTTTATATAACAAACCACAATAATAATAAAACTCCCTTGTCCTGAGGGTCAAAAGTTTTCTAATATAGTGAACTGTTTGCAATAAAAACTTTATATATTGACAAACTGTCAAGGTCCTAGCTGCAATCAGGCAATTTACAATTCACTGGCTCAGTGAGTTGAAGTACAACATCTCAAAGAGTGAAAGTGTATAGTTCACGGTTAAAATTAGGCATGGCTGAGTATGTTTCACTTACTGAAGTATATTTTTACGGTTTAATAAGTGCACACTTTTGAATTGTATTGGCAGACCCTTGATTAGTTTCAAAACCTCAGGGCAAAGTCTATTCTGAGATCCAGCAGCTGCATGAGCGTGTGTCTGTGTACATGCGCCTACGTAAGTCTAAATGTGTTGTTCACTCCAGCCAGCCAGAGTAATGGAGCAGCCCCATCTGGACCTAACACACGGGCCAGACTGTTCGACCTGTCAGGGGATGAATGTGCTCCTGAGACGGAGTTTGTGTGTTTGAACTAGAGACAGAGGCTGAGTGGTCAGCCAGGAGGAGAGGCTGAAAACCTGCACCTGTTACTGCTTCCAAGACAGTACAGAGAGAGAGATTGGAGGAAAAGAGGAGTGATTCAGTGGAGAGCAAAGAGGTGGTGGGACAGATAGAGAAAAAGGTGGTGATAGTAACCGCAAAATGACAAGATGGAGAGAAGAGGTGGAGGGATGGGTGAGCAGAGATAGGTTTGTTTGCCCCTCTGTGTACTTGCCTCCATCTCTCTGTTGTGTGCTTTGTGGATCACAACAACATGATCAAGGCCTAACTTTATTATGGTGGCAGCTTTTGGCTGCAGTTGAAAAGACTGATCAATTTGGCTTCTCCCTTCGACGTAGCCCTGCCATGCTGCCCATGACTCCGCAAAACATTCAGCTGCTTGGCAGCACAGAAGGGGCTGGCGGGCACCAAAAGAAACGAATTGTAGCTTTGCAAAATGAGGACTGTAGCCCAATGAATGAGCTCATTTTCTGCCCTCTCCCACCACCTCATCTGCACTGGCACAAAGCAGTGCTGTGATGTATACTCCAATACAGCAAAAATTATCACAATCACTCTGTAATATTCATAAATTCATTGAATAGAGAATATAAAACAGGAGGAGGAATAAATAATTACGACTGTTCTCCAATTATGATTTAAATGTAAGTGTCTTTCGGAGCATAAGTTGCCTCTGCATTTTTGGAAGTGTGATCTACTTGAAGATGCAGAGCTGCAGAGCTCATAACACTTGGATGGATGGAGAATATCCAGCTCATTTCTCATATCAGGAGAACAGCAGCTGACAAAAATAGCCAGGTGGCACCACTGGTTTAGTAGATTTAAGAAACATTAAAACAAAGCCTCTTGTTAAATGTTGCCTGTACATTAGAGTGATTCAGTTTGCACTTCCGAAGTCAAACATACACACTTTAACATCTGCAACAAACCCCAGCTGAACTCAGTGTCACAAAGCTCACCAGGATCAAAGATTTGCACTCCTCCTCCTAAAAGGTAATAAAACCCCTCACAAACACCAATGGCAGCACTCGCCCAGGCACACACAAACTTAAATTTATACATGCACACACTTTTTTCTTTTTTTTGGCTCCCGTCCTCATATCAAACACCCCCCTTGGGCAGACTGACAAAATGGAACTGCTCGGGTGGAATGATTTACCTGTTGAACATGATGATACGGTTTTGAGAGCTACCATTTTTCACTGGGGGCTGACACCATCACCCAAAGAGTCATAAAGAGACAGGGCACCATCCAGATAGCAAGCATAGCTCATTTCAATGACTCCATCCAGCTGTACTTTACAATGTTTTTTCTAACATTGTTGGGATAAAATACACGTCGTAAATACTTGTGTAATGCTGGCTGAACACTGCCAAACCAGACAAGAATACATAATAGTAACACTCCATATTCTGTATTTAATGAAGCTTTCCTCTAAATGTCTATAACTTAACTGTAACGTTTTCTGATTGCATAACCCTCTGAGAAAGCACAAGGCTATCACTTTTATCAACATTATTGCAGATGTCAAGACAGACTCAGCCTCTTACAGATTCACGAAATCATTTCCCTTTGACATATTTCACAAATCTTGCAAGACACTTGAAGGCTCCTTTGAGACTCAATAATTTGTTTCCATTTAGCAGGCAACAATTATAAATCAAATATGATGCTGCCACCACCTGGATTTTCATGCAGGCAGTGCTGAAAAAATACATTAACAAATATGCATTTTTGATGCTGCTACTTGGCTAAAAGATTGTCCAAGTTTGCAGTTCAAGTAATTTTCTAATCAAATTATTTTAAATTTGTACACCCTAAGCATATTTAAAAATGTACAATTTGATAAAATCAGTAAATTTGGGTGTTGTAAGATTTCAGAACAGGAGTGAAAACAAGTTTACATTTTGTTTGTTTATGCTGAGGTAGATCTAATTTGTGCTGTACCAATGAAAATATTTACATAGTGTTGATGTCTAATCAGGCAGAAAACAGAAGCAATGAAAAAATTCATGCTCCAATTAAATTTCAAAACTACACACATAAGGAATCATAGGGAGCCCCAAGCACTTTGAGCTCATTATGCCCAAATTCTGGTTTTCTTTTTTTTTTTGCAACTGGGTATGTAGATGAGTGTCCATTCTGATACACATTTCAAAAGTTGTGCAGCTTTTATTCAGATCTAACAACTAATACGGAACCAAACTGGATACTAAAATGTTAGTAACTCACTCAAGTTTACATCAAAAACTTGAAGTGTTTGAAGTTTGTCTGTAAAGTTTCTATGTCTTGCAGCTTGACTTGACTTTGTGCATCAGCACCAGGCTGATTTCTAACTGCAGGCTTGGTCACTGAACTGTATTCAACTTTCCTCTATCTCATGGGGCCACAACCTTTCCACTTAACCCTCCTGCTGTGATTCGGTTTATGACCACTGGGTAACCTAAACTATCTCTGCTTTGACCCTGCAGTAACAGCATCAGTAGGTGGTGGAGTCTTTTTCCCAGCTCAAGTCCCAGAGAGAAGACAGAGAGAGAGGAGATCTGGGCACACTGTCGGTGTCACAGAGTTGAGCTTTAGGAAAGGGCCAGTTGGATCTGCCGAGACGACTTGGCAGTGTCCGATTTGTTACATGATTTGGCCGATATTTCTGGAACAGAACCTCATTTAAATTCGTGTGTGTGTGTGTGTGTGTTATTTTTTTTCATCCACTTCCTCGCCTGGAGTCAAGTTTTGAGACTGGTTTTTGGTTATTTCATGGATGCTTGAGATGAGCTGCCCTTTCTGGATGTCTGGATACTGTGGACAAATCTGAGCATTTAAGAAACATATAGCATGACGCAAAGGAACAGCACAGTCTTCTTAATCTTCTTTAACAATCATGTTTTATCAACATTTGCATTTAATTTATTTTAGAAAGTTACGATAATTCTGGTACACACAGCTGTTAAATGCAATGCTTTTTAGCAGATGATCTCAAGTCCCTTATGTTACTGTTTGCATGAGCACATAAATAGAGCAGCATGGTGGTGCAGTAATTAACCTGTAACCTCACAACAAGAAGGTGTGAAGTCAGTGATCGGCTGTGTGGAGTTTTAATGTTCTCCCTGTGTGTATGTGTGCTTTTTCTGGCTGCCTCCTATAGTCTGAAGCCATGCATGTGAGGTTAAGTGGTGATTCTTAATTGGCCTTAAGTCTGAGTGTGCGTGGCTGTCTGTTTCTGTGTTCCTGCAATTAACTGGTAACCAGTCCAGGGTGTATCCCGCCGCTCAGCCAGTGTCTGCTGGGAAAAGCTCAAGCTCCCCAAAAACCCTCAGCAGTATGAGGTGTGTATATGTTTGTTATCAAATAGCCTATTTCAAGTGAAATGTTAATCATAGGTGGTCATTGAACAAGTTAAACTTCTAACCATTGCAGTAGGTGCTCTAATAAGGTGTCAAGACAGAACGTGAGGCAAAGCAGTGGTGCAGTCAACAGAAACACCAATACAGAAATGCAGTGCAATTTCTTGTGAACGAAATTTTAAAGTACTTTAAACTGAGGATTTGAGTCTATCCTGGCGGTTTATTAATCTACATATTTTAAAAAGAGAATGAGGAGGTCCCCACATTTTAAGCTAGCTCACAGGTCATACCTGTACAATCAGAAGCAGCCTGTAGCACACGTGACACAGTTGAGCACAGAGTTTGAGGGAGTCATGGGGCATGGATGAGCCACAAGTTTTTTTGTACATTTTTTTCATCGTGGGTACATTACCAAGATAAACAGTCTTGTGTTTACAGTGATTAACATACTACACCCAGTGAACTGTCAGTCACAGGCTGACAGCATGATGGAACAAACACTGCATGCAATGACACTATTTTTGAATCATTCCAAGCGTCTTTTTCTTCAACAAGTTTTCAAAAAAGTTTAACTACATTCACACAAATAAAGTGCATGCGTGACATAATGATTTTACCGTCGACCGATGCCTGATTGTTGCTCCCACTCAGCAGCTTGTTAGTCTGCCGAAATTGCAGGAGAGGCCAGTTCAAATGAAAGCACGCAGTTTCAGGTCAGTAATGCTGCTGAAATGAGAGATAATTTGGTTTTATCTTTTTTAAGATTAGAACAGCTAATAAAACTACATCATACTCAAATTTACTGATCACTGGCACCACATTTCGTGCTTTAACAGTGTTTGCGGAGCTAAACTGTGGTACTTCAGCATACTCTGCTGGTACCATCATCTGTCACATGACTAGTTAGTCAAATAAATTTTCAGTTTGATTGTCCTCCCTCCAAAACTCTACAGCAGATATTTTTTTAGCACCAGCTTCCCTTGCTTACTGTATCTCTACTTTGAATTTGCAGGAAAACCTTACTCATGGATACAACAGTATGCTGCTCAAGCAGCAGCAGCTTGTGAGAGTGCACTTGCATGCATGTATGGGTGAGCACCACAAAACCGGTTATGACAAATGACCACACTGACACTCTCTCACACGCACACAGCAACACACAATTTTCAACCTCCAGCGCCCTTCATCTGGGCTCTGACACCTGTTCCCATGGCAACACTATCAATAGGGTACTGACCAGGGTCAGAAAGGCTCTCTCTCTCTCTGCTTTTTGCACAGGTCCTGACATTTGGAGCTGTGTCTCGCTGTGTACCTGTTCATCTCTGAACATGCCTGATGGTATATTTTTTCCCTTCTATTGATTTCCCTTGGTCTGTTTCTTGTCATCTCTTATCCTATCAGATATGTGTCAAATCTGTGCATGCAAAAAACAAACACATGCAAAATAGTATATATTTGCATATTAACTTATTCGAATGTACTTATTGTCACCCTATTGACCCCGAGCCGAAAATATGTTAAGATGATAAATACATTGTATGGTACACAAATGAAATAAGGATAATTCTGAAACAAGCACGTTGCATTTTTTTTTTTTTTTTTTTTTTGCATTTTTCACAATAAGTCAACCTTAGTGTTCAAAACAGCATTTTATCTCCATAGTCACCATAAATTAGAATAAGCAACTTTATAATGGTAATAATTTATATCTCTATAGCATGAATTTACAAAATGTCAACTAAGTCAGAGTAATGAATTAAGAGAAACATTCAGGCATTTATTCAACTGGAACTCGACTTATTGAAATGAGTTTAGCATGGATTAGCAGAGATGGGCATAATTATGAAATGAATGCAGCTGCATAATGGGCTTTGGCTTTTTGGACAATGCATCGCTCCTCGACTACAGTCCTTTAATTAAGGAACTATGAGACAAGAATTGGATGCGCTGCTCCCTTTTCTATATGATTGTGTTGTTATTTTTTCATTGAAAATTTTCAATTAATATTATAATTGCAAGTTAGATATTTTTAGAGCACATGGAGTTTTCCAAATAATTGTGTCCGTTGCAAACTAATGAGGAGTCACATTTATCTGTTTTAAAAAAGACTAAATGAACTTTCATGTCACGGAAAACTGCAGGTGGATAAAACTGTTGTTGGGACTGTTTGCTGCAACGACAGAGAGTAAATCAATCCCCATCCACCAATGACAATCATGACAGGAGAGCCAGCGCCACCTCCTGTGATATGCAAAGTGTGTGCTATAAATCTAGAGTTGGTTAGAGATGTGTCAATAATAGTGTCATTTTTTCTCATCAAGGAGATGGTGTTCTGGCCTTAGCTAACCTGGTTTAATCCCATTCCCAGCAGTATACTGCTGAGTGGATCTGAGTCGCACACTTTGGTGGAGAGAATGCCAATGGTTGTCAGACAGCCACCTGCCCATGTCTCTGCCTGGGGAAGTGCTGCCAGGCCAAACTCCACTGATTAGGTTATTTCTGAATCTGATTGTCTCTCCACTTCCTCACGTTTTTAGTTTTTGAAGAGGAATCAGAGGAGGGTAGCTCTAGTACAAAGAAGCCCAGGAGAAAATTCTTTCTCCGAGCTCTTCTCTGTTCTCTAACTAATTAAATATGTTCTTTTGAGTAAGGACCTACTAAAAAGCTAAATAGGAACAAAAGGGCTTTGAACTTAGTCTATTTCTGAAAGGCAACCAGAGACCTCAGGCAACACACCCAACAATCTGTAAAGACAACCCTCTGAATTCTTTTCATCACCGTTCTTGAAATACTCCTTATATATTTGTATGAAAGTTCCTTTTCTCAATGTCACAACAAATCACTTTTTGACAGCAGTAATTGCTCTTTGTAAATTATCCCAAGAACTTGGCTTTGGATAGTATTCAATGACAAATAAACAATTAAATAAATATCTGGCTACTGAATAATTACAAATCCTTGGCTAATAGGAATTGGAATGTGGAATAATCACATTTATTCTAATAAAGAAAAAGAGGGCAGAATGCCCTTTTTCAGATGTGTGCTTGTTTTTTGTTGCAAATGGCACATACAAAATACTGTGGTCAGACTTAAATCTAATTTACATAACTAACATTAATTTATTAAATAACTATCTTGGTAATCAGTTTGTCTATGTTGAATGAAATGCAACTTATAACCCTTTCAGTCATTTATTGGGCAAAAAAATAAATAAATGCCACATATTTATCAACTTTTCAGCTGTGTCAAGCTGCTGCTTTGCAAAGTTACATGTCATAGTTATACACCTTTGGGTTTTAACCTGGCCTTCTTTTGCTCACCATGTATCACCTCAGTTCAAGGAACCTGATGCAATAACGTTACAAAGGACTCTAAAACCAATACAATTAAAAATGGAATCAATAATCTTTTCTTTTTTTTTTTTAAATGTTCACTGTTAGTTAATAGTGAGTTACTACAACACGCAACCCTGAGACTTCATTGGCTGCCTTGTGTTCATGATGCACACCTACCAGGTTGTGATTCCAGGGAGACAGCTGGCTCTCAGTCACTTATACAGGGCATCATCTCTGGTCACAACAGATGAAGTCCTCAGAGTCCCAGAATCACCTGAACAATGTGTGGATTCTGCTTTGTTCTGTCTGGCTCTACCTGTCTGGAAGAAGAAGATAGAGAAGAAAGACTAGTGCACTGACTGTTGCATTCCATCTAAGAAAGTAAGTGTCCTCTATTTTTTTTTTTTTTTTTTTGTCTGCATTTGTTCTCATTGTTTAACTCCACAAAAGGGGAGTCAACATTATATGAGATTGATGCATATTTTAGTCTTGCAGCCAAATATTTTAATATTTAGTGCATGTGTGTGACCATCACCGGCCCTCCCTGAAAGCTAAGCAGATATTCTTTATTAGAAGTGTCCTCTATTTAGCTGAAGCAGTCCAGAGCAGTTTGGAATAACGATTAGACAAATATAATGGCTCTCAGACCATTGCTGGTTGTTTTTCTGGGCAATTATTTGGCCAATTTTTTCTCATTTTAGTTTGCTAATTTAATGGTCTGCCTCCTAGAAAATTCAACTCAGTCAATAATTAACCTGTAAAGTACGATTCAAAGCTGTGCTGAACTTGCAGTCAGAGTGACACATTATGCATAGATTTGTGTTTTTCACCAAAAGAAGGCAATAGTGGTTGCTGTCCAATCAATTGGTGCAGAAAAAACATCAAATTATAAATCATGTTTAAGAACTAGAATGAAACTGTGTGGATGGCTGTGCACTCTGACCAACATATGCTATCCTCACTTGTTTATACATTTACAGCAGCATTACTCATTGCACAGTTTGCAAGGCTCAAGCTTTAATTGCTGGTTCACATACCAGCTAATAATTTCCTTCTCTAACTTCTTGGTTGTCACATTTGGCCACCCTCTGAGGCAATGTATTGGTAATAGAGCTGCTGGACAAGTAAATAAATAATGCTCTCTAGGATAATTTAGGGTGATTAAAAATATATTGTTTATATTTGTCCAATGCACTATACTGCAAGCTACATTATTAGAGTAGTGCATTGGATAAATATATTTGACATATTATTTGAGCTTTTAGTTAAATGAATCAAATCGCTAATGAGCTGGAAACTGTCACAATTCTGACAACACCAAATTCATGCACTGATAGCACTATGGTTTAGCTACTGCAGCATTCCACGCTGGCTAGCCTAATGTGTACTGACAAAAATAAAAAACAATCAATTTGCATTTGAACAAAGGTGCAAATCAGAGGGACAAACATGAAGATGGCTGACAAATGAGAAAACACAACTTGGCTTAAGATTCAGAGCATACAGCAACCAAAAATCAGTAGCAATACGCCAGAAAGGGGCTGAGTGGACAGACAGCAGATGTTCTGTGATTAAAAAAAAAAACAAAACAAAAAGAAAGCCATGAGCCACACACAACTAGCACAGATTTTTTTTTCAAGTAATAAATCCCTCTGGTTTGGAGCACCATTTGGCTTGAAGCATCATTTCAAAACCATGTCTCCAAAATTCAATGAAACCCGGGAGTGAACTCCAAATCCAACATGAATAAACTCAAGGAAATGCATGATTGCTTCTGTTTATCCCAGTATGAAGGTAAGTCTGTATTAAAATAGGACATTTATTGGTTGCATTACATGAGCTACTGTGTGTTGTGGAATGACGAATTAGTAGGAAGAGACACTTAATGGTCAGTTTGGCTTTTGGGTGTTAGTCCCTTCGAACATATCGCACAACCTTATCATGTGCTTTAAGCATAAATAGGATGCTAAGTTATGTTTATGCAGCTCCACATTTTGCAGGAAAAGAAAATTTATTGAAATGGTGGATCGGCAACCAACTGAAAGCAAATCAGGATTTTATTGTTTAGCCATTATGCTTGGATTTTATAGAAATAACAATCAGCAGATTAATAAACAATGGAAATAACTGTATGCTGTAACCATAGAAATATTCAGGAAAAAAACTGATAGGACCTAATAGCTTGGCTCTCAAAGACCTTGAAGGCTTATACCAGCTTAGATTTTCCCCAAATTTGTATTCAGCTACACGCAGATTTGGGCTGGACTGGAAATATGACTGAGAATTACTCAGATTAAGAAGTAAACATCACAGCAGACTAGAGGAGACATTATGGGGGCTGGAATAAAGCGCTTAATGAAAGAGGAAGGCTAATTAATGATTCAGCATGCCTTGAAGCTTCTCAGTGGAACACCTAAGAAACCCGTCAACCCACTTCAGAGGGCTGCCATGTAATGCCATGCTATCTATCCGGCTCTGCAATACATTTTGATTATCTATCAGTGTGAAGACTCAGTTGTTTCAATGACATGACTATCCCGTTCCCTGATGTCTGCCAAATGAAAACAGAACAGTGTCATCCCCAGAGGAGCTTAATGATCCACAAACACACATACACGCATGCAAACACAGTGTGATACACACATACAAACCCACACGGAGACAGCAGCTTATTGATCACTGTCAGATCTGTCTATAAACTGGAAACAAGCCTCTAAGCAACACAAAAATTAGGACACTGATGATTTGTTGGTTAACACAGGCAGGAATGACACCCCCCACACACACATACACACACATTCACCACACTGTCCCTCATTTTGGCACACTTACACACATTCAGAGAGATCGCCAAGGCCCCCAAACACACACAGACACACACACACACACACACACACACACACACACACACACACACACACACACACACACAAATAAATGCAGACCCAGTAATTGACTGATATGGAACAGTGAACAAGGAGTTCTTGTCTGTTTTTGAATTATGTCTGGCGCTGGACAATTGTGGATGAATCTCTGGCAAAAATAGAGTGTGGGTGTCTGGGAGAAGAAGACAGTGAACAAGGGAAAGAATCAAGCTCGGCAGCTAGAAAGGACTCGGGCAGAGAGGGGCGAACTGTGTGAACTTTACAACTCCCGCCCCAGGTCTCCATTGTGCTGCACAAGAGCCACATTGGTCAAACAAAGCCATAAAATATGAACACACAAGCACTGAATGAAGCGATTGGTCTCAGCCAAAGTGGAACCAAACAACTTCAGTTGTCAGGATGAGGCGTCTCGAGTTTTTGGATGGTAGTTGGATGGGCCCGCCTGTCTGTCTGAGCAGAGAAGTAATTGTGACACAGTGTGAAGGAAGGCGCCAGACAAGTGGAGAGAGGCACAGGAAGGCAAGGAGTTAAAGATTCAATGAGAAAAGAGGGTGTGAGAAAAAGAATGAGGACAGATGCTGTCTGTGTGACTAACACTGGGGATAACTAGCAGCCAAATGGCACACAAGAACAAGGAAATTAGTGTTCACGGTCACCAGTATTAACAGGTCGCCTCAGGTTTGCGTATTAGCAGAGCGGGATTGAAACAAAACATGAAGCAATTATCGACATGTTTCTGACAAGACTGAGCTGCAAATAATTATTTTGGTGTTTGTGGTATTTAACTTTGTCTCTTGGAATATTTTCAGCTTCTTGTTATTTCAGTATGCAGTCATTTGTTTCCATTGTGTTGTATTATGTGCCTATTTCAATAGCTGTTAATATTTTTTATCAACTCACATCTGACATTTAATGCACTATCAATTTAAATTCCTCACCTCCATTGTGAAAACATGTCTGTCGATATTTATGTGATGACTACATTACAAATAACGCATGCCATGGATGTACCGATTAAGATTTTTTTTGCCACCAACCTGAAGCATGCCATTTAATATTTAGCATCTGCTGATGCCGAGTCCAAATCTGATAACATTTTTCTAGACCACCGGGGTAGAGCTTTTTGCTGTTTAAGACTGTACTGTAACGCTGAAGTAAAGGAGGCAGGCAGTTCCATGTTGGCAAGCAGAGAGCATTTTGGGTTTAGCAGGTAAAGGAGCACCATGACAAAGTTTACGCTTATGACCTCCGGCAAATTAATATGGATTAAATAAACCCGGAACCACAAGGACAGCAATTTTATATCCTAGCAACATATGTAACAGTCGCTTTTGCAGCCTATGTCACAAGCTCTTGGCTAAAACACAGAAATATGAACACAAGAAAAATATCCTCTGGTCTCAATTTGTATTATAAATTCATTGATTTATGAAAGACGGTGCTGCATTTATTAAGACAATTATTCCCATTTACAACATGTGTGTGTCAGCAGACATAAGTAAAGGTAAACAAAGGACTGGGCTTACTTTCGTGCTGATACTGATGAGTGAAAAGTTGCCCTAATTGACCCAGATTGGGACATCCCTAGTGTGCACAGTGAAGGTTATGCATGTTACAGAAATATAAACAAGATGGTACCCACAACTAGGGGTTTTACAAATTGGTCGACTTATTGACTTATTGTTCTGTAATGCACTCTAGGGTTGACATCCACTAGTCACTAATCACAGGATTATTATACTAATGACATGGACACATCAGAGTAGACAAAGAAGGCCACTTGATGGGTCATTGTAGCAAATCAGCAGCAGTTCATGAAGTGCGTGTGAAAACACTTCACTAAAGACTAAATCTGTACTACTGTTACTGGCAAAATATGCAAAAATACAACAAACAGGTGCCATGTATACTTATCTACAAAGGCATCAGCTAACACTAGTTGAGGTATGTTTTACATCCTCTTGACATCATAAAAATTAGTGACTTCACCGATCACAAAAACAGAGAAAATAAGGCTGCAACTCACTAATTTTCCATTTTCTACACTGTTAGCTGCTGTACATGGGAAGGCTAAAGAGAAATATTGAATACTTTTGAGCTTACATACTTCTGAATATGAATACACACTACTGCAGAGAATATTGTGAATAGAATAAAAGTCAAGAGTGTTCAAGAGTTACCCATACATTATGGAACTGCTCACTACATCACCAACACATGGACGTTGGAGGTTGAGAGCTGTGTGCATCTATGTTGCCAGGGAGATATACTGCTGATCATCTGTCTGAGTTTATCAAGAAATGGGGCATGCTGCTGTTTTGGATTTTTTATGACAATGCCAGTAATGTTAGCTTAACCGTGGAGCTCAATGTTTCCAAAAGATTTAGGATGCACTAGGCACACTCCACAGCTGGAAATAAAGACGGGTTTAGTCTTACCTGAACTAGTGAAGGCTATTGACGCAGCAAAGAGGTGCAATCTGTGCTCAAGGATAATACAGTCTCCAAACATGGGAAAAGTGATGGCAGATTCCAGTGCTGAAACTTTAGCCAAACCATGTGTGGTGAGTTAAAAATAATAACAATAATAATAACAATAATAACAATACATTTTATTTTTATAGCACTTTTCAAAATACTCACACACTTTACATAGTTACATAGAAAAATAAACAAACATTAAATCAGCAAACATTATGAGGTTGTCTTTCATCTATCCAGTGATTTCCAGTTTGATCAGCACCACTCTGCACGTTGAAACATTTGACTAAGCAGCTATACACTCCTTCAAAAACAAAGTGCAATGGCAGTCGGAAACACGGTTCAAACACTGCAGTTTGATGATGCGACAGATCAGTTCCCAGTGCATGTGCTAGATCCCAGTTCAAACATTTTCAGTATAACCTGTAGAGTTTAAAAACCAAAAAAAGGCTGCATCTGCATCCTAAATAGCCTGCTAAAAAATGAGGGAGAGTCGCTGACAGCAACAGTTGGGTCCACTCAAGCTGGCCTAATCGATTTAAAATTATCCTCTACTGCTTTATGTCATAATATGCACAGTAATTGTAAACTTATAGTGATTAATGTTAATCTGAGGGGAGGCTGTCCAAAACAAGGACACAGTTGCTGACAAATGTGAGCCAGGAACTGAGAGAAAAGCCAGACGAACAAGAATTTGAGCAACTTTTTAGTCCAAAAAAAAAAAGTGAAAGGAAAGCAGAACACTACTCCACCACAGCCCAAGAAGTTGGTGATTCTTTTCTCACACCACATATCCTAACCATGGAGAACCCACTACAATGTTGGGCTTGAAACCAGCACAGACTTCCCTGTTGCCAAGCTACGCAAGACTACTCGACTATCCCAGCAACCAGCACTGCAATAGACATAAAGCCACTCCAACCTTTTACCTCGAATGTGCCCCACAGTCCTGTCAGGTGAGTTCAAGCGCTCCTTCATGGACTATCACCATGTGTTGTGAATATATTTTAAACTGGGTGTTATGTAAAAAATTGGATTGATAAAAGCTGAAGTGTAAAACCATTTATTTGTAACTTTTATTGGTTACACTTGCTGTGTTATTACAGATAGTTTTCAGGTCTTACAATTAATTCATCCCCAACTTCACACAACATATAAACTCTGAAATTATCTTTGACGACAGACTTGGTATGAATCATATCTCTGAACAGTTGTGGTGGCGATAAAGTGCAAATAGCATATAAAAGATACAGAATGGAAAAGGCATCTCTTTATCCAAGGCTGTCTTTTTACAACTTAAGTTCACCACATAGGAACTGGAGACACGAGGAGAAGAAAGGAGATAGTGAGAAAACAAGGAGAAAGTCAGAAAAAAAATCTTTAAATACCATGCCAATTAAAATTCATGACATGCTTGTAAATTAATTCTGTTTTTATTTGATTCCTTTTTTATTCAACAACTTACAATCCACAAGTTAAAGTAGGTTGAAGCAGCCTGTCTAACAATATGTGAAATTAATTCTAAACTCTCATTTTGAACACTGAAGTCACTCTCAAGATCACTGTGAACATTTCGTTTGAATGGATGATATCTCTTTAAGTGCTCAATTTGACTCTATTGAATCAGCCAGAGCAAATCAAATCCACCTAAAGTGTCCCTAAAGAGGGAGTCAAACACAATACTCCCTGGCAGGTGATTTGTAGGAAGGAGGCTTTGCTACCATAAAAACAACAGGATGCACATACACACTCAGCCACACACATTCTTGTCTGCTAAGGCCTCCACACGCCAGTAGGTTTCAATACTCTGTTATTGCACCTTTGAGCAGTCGTATTGAAAATTACAGTGAGTTTGGGCAAAATCAGTGACCTTTGAATTAGTTTTGAGTGAACTAGCATGAAGGGCGCAACACGGAGACAAAAACTGCGTTGTTCTCTGCTTATCAGTCTTCACCTGTGTGTGTCATGTATGATCCACCTCCAATAAAAATAAGTCTGACATACTAAAAACTGCATGGGAGACAAAAGCAAGAGCGCCCGAGTTAACAAAAGGTGAATGCAGAATTTTTCATGTTCTGTTAATGTGTGATTTCACCCAATTTCAAGCATGACTGGCTCAATAAGATTCCTGCATCCCATTTAAACATTCCTCCAGAAATAACATTTATCCAATTTGTTTCATGGTTTCCCGCTTCCATGCACTCGTCTCACACATGCCTGTGGCAACCAGCTGGTGTAGTTTGGATTTCACGTGTAAAGCCAGACTCTGAAGTAAGGGAATATTTGGTCCACTTTAGAAAACATATTCATGAGCTAATACAGCATGACACAGCTGGATAAAATAGGACGTGATATTTGTAGAACGTATGGATGTAAAATTCTACAATCCTACTAATGTGTAATACTCAGATGTGCGTGGCGTATATATGTTGCACCTGTGTGACAGAGAACATTAGCATTCGGTGACACCTTCAGACTTCAAGTGGTCAGCAGGTAATGACCACTGTCATGTTTTCTTATCCCCTTTGGTGTGCTGTTCATTGCTTTGTAAGAATAGCACTTCACTGTGCCAGCCAAACACCTATTTATTCAGCATTTTTTCTGGCATTACTTTCCTCTGAGTGACCACGGATGGTTCAGCTAGATGCAAAACCACTGCTGTTTCTAGGCATGGGGCCTATCTCAGCAGCAGCACACAGCAAAACAGAAAATCCATCCAGCTAACAATAGCAACCCTCCCAGTTCTGCTGCATTCCCTGCACTGCTCATGCCGCTAATTAGAAATGAATCAGGTAATTAACCACCTTGTCCCATTGTTTGAGATGGGATATTTCTCTCTCCCACCATGCAATGCTTTTGTTGTCAACTTACAATGACAGCATTTTTGTTTTTGTGTCCATCATTCACTCCAATTCAAATAACAAGCGACTCAAAAGAGTGGAGATAAGGCAAAAAGATGGTTTGTTGGATATGATAGTTCTCTGCCTTATCGTAGAATACAGCTCTCTCTTTTGACAGAACTACTTATCTGCAGTTGCTGCAGCATTTTCACTTAGTGCATAAGGAAACAAAAATGAAACCATGGGATGAAAATAGATAATTAATTTGTGACACTACTGGTCATTACCAAACCAGCCATGCCAAGACATCAGTGAAATGTTTCTCAAAACTAAATATTTTAGCTGTTTTTGGTGCTACAGAAAAGTCTTTCTACAGAGGTTTAAATTTAGTGCAAGGGACTGATTTAAAATACCAAAAACAAGTACACTTGTCTGTTGATATACACTAATGAAACATTCAATGTACCTTGATTCATAGTGGTAGATATTAGCGCTCATATGACAGAACCACAGAATACATCAGATGTCAAAACTGTTTTGTGCTTCACAGAAAAGAGAGAAAACAAGATGATCTCTTTCATAAAAGTTGGTGGTCACTGTCTAACGTGTAAAATGTGCTGTAGAATTTTTTTTTTTAGCATTGCTCACTACTTCTCATTTCACCTACAAGAGAGTACAGCCTACTGTTTTAAGGAAAGAACTGTAGAGGAGTAGGAAAAAGGTGTCTTATAGAAAGTCATGATCACAGTTCTTTGCCTGCATTTAATGTCAGAGATAAAGCCTGCAGTGATAATGAGGGTAGTTTTAACGAGGGATGTTTCTGGATTTCAGTCGTGCGATCAGCTTTGAATTACAGTCTTTTTTATGCCTCAGGACAGTTTGGTCTCGCTTCACTCTCTAAAACACTTTGACACAATCTGACGATGCCCATTTAGAAGGAGTGGGGAAAATGACTATAACGGCACCAATAACGATTTTGCAGCAAAAGGAAAAGTATACCATTGTAAGACTTTAAATGGGATGCCATCAAGCAAAATCTAGGCTTCACATTTAAAAGTAAATAGCAAGTACACTGAGAAAGTCCCTCACAGTTACGGTTAACAGAAGAGTGCTAGGCGGCACATTGACCAGGGATCAGAAAGGGTGAAACGATACGCAAAGTCCACAGTGTAGAATGTCTATTTTGGTTATGGTGTTGCAGTTCAATACACTTTCAGTACAGCAGACCAAAAAAAAAAGAAAACTGCTAGAAAATGCCAGAAAATTGCAACTGCTGTTTGTTTTAAAATGTGTACATTAAACAATAAGAGTGGCTCATTAGCCATTATTCTTCTTGGCATATTGTCAATTAGAAAAAAATATTTTAAAAATCTGTGGAGAACACAGCTGCTGATGCAGCTAAAAAATTATGAAGAAGTGCTGCTTGCAATCGTTTGTACAGGGCAGGAAAAACAGACTAAAATGCGTATGTGGAGGCATACACAGCAACTCTTCGACCATATGCTTAAATTTGTTATTTGCTACAACCAACTATGTTCACATAACCACAGCAATGTACATCTTTATAACATTAGTTAATGACAACAATTAATATATTGAACAACAAAGCTCCATCTCCCTGTACCTCTCTGATGATATTTCTGGCTGTGTATCTGATGTGTGGTCTATTTGTTCCACCAATCAATTCAGCATTCACGCTCTCTTGTTAGATGTCCGTTCGTCTCCGCTATCCCTTTCTCTCTGCCCTTTACCTTCACCCCAACCAGTCAGGGCAGATGGGTGCCTTCCCTGAGCCCAGAGGTCTTTTCTGTTAAAAAGGAGTCCTTCCTCTCCACTGCCACAAAAATGTTTGCTCATAGTCCTTGGACTTCTACGGTTTTCAATGAATACTTGTGCAGGGTCTTAACTTTAGTTTAAAATTAATCAGGTTAATCTCCATAACTAATAATACTGTGGGGTCATAGCCTTGACATTCAATTAAGCTAGACAAATTTGTAATTTATGTATTTGTAGTATTGTAACCCTAATATTCAAACTACTCATTAAGATTTATATATTGCTGGGTATATTCACATTATAAATAATACTGTAGTGTGTTAACCTCTGTACTTAAACATGTTGGGCAAACCTCTAATGTCAGTCTTCTGATCTACTGAGAAGCACTTTGGCTAAATGGCTGTGTTAAATGTATCATACAAGTAAAGACGACTTGGTTTGACATGACCAAAAGATGCTTTCAGTGTCCCACACATTTAAGTAAAACCAACTTTTGACCACAACACCAAATGATGATCAAAGTTCCCAAGTTCACTAGCATTTAAATCAGACAGTCAAATCACTGACCTTTTTATACCTCTTTTAACGCAGGATAACAGCTTAGTAGGGTGTAAATTTTACAAACCAACTAACTTTACTGCAGAGAAGGGTGATGGAAATGCTGGGGAAAAACTAATGTTGAATATTTTATTGTTTACAACAGTAATCATGAAATAATTTTTGGTAAAAAGCTAAGATACAGGACACATATTTCCTTTCAAACTAGTTTTTGTTGCTTTTGTTGCTTGCCACAGTAGGTAGTTTTTGCTTGTATAACAGAGATCTGTTTGAACAGTGTCAAGTAGTAATGAGAAAATAAACTGTAACTGATAAAGTTATGTTGACACTGTAAGATTTATGATCAAGTTTATTATTACATTAAAAAAAAAATCAACTTTGCTTTTTGTCCAAATTGTAACAAGCCAGTGAAACATTTTTCAATAAGCTGTTCTGATCTGTGTCCAACAAGCCTGATTAGAACGTTCTTTGCCAGTTTTGGCCAGCTGAATAAAAAGCTCTGAAAACTGAATGCAAAGTGTCACAAAGAAAGAGAAAAAGGGAAAAAATGTGCGGAAGTGTGAGGGACAGACAGACAGACAGGGAGAATGAGAAAAGAATAGTTCATTGTGTGTGCTCTCTCTGGGTGGACAGTCTTTGTAATGAGAAATATTAACATTGCCAGAGTCTTTCAGTCCTGTTAAAAAAAAATCATCATGCCCACACAAAAGAGTGCCCCTAAAATCCATCCAACCAATCAATGGCCTTTATAAGGAAGGCAGTGAACAGGGGAAATTTGCTCACAAACACTTCAGTGAAAACCACTGAAAGCAAAATAAATCATTTTACCTGAAACATAGTTCAGTGCAACCTCACATCGGTGAGTGTGTGGCTTCTAAACATGAATATCAACGGCATGGAAAAAGCCCATTTGTTGTTTTTATTCTATTTATTCTGTTGTCCTTTTTAAGGGTCAGTATAATGAATATGTGAGTTACTGAAATACAATAACACATTTGTAGTGACAGAATAGCTATTTACAGATCTTTTACTTTTAAAAAAAAAGTAGCAGTACCACTTTGTAGAAATACTAGCAAATATTACACTAAATTAACTAAGTAAAAGTAAATATATGCAAAATTCATGCAAACTGGGAAAGTGGCTATTGTTAGTGTTATATTGCCATATGTTCTTTTACTGAATTAATATTAACACTGAACTGCTTGAGTTGGAGCTGATTCTGACTTCACATACTGTTTGGATAGTTTCATCTATAAAAAATCCTTGCGATTGTGTAATCCAATCGAGCAGAGTGAAAACAGCCCAATACTAGCTTCCTTAGATGAGTCAGAAAACAGCTGATCCATGTTTATAATGTTTTTTGTGTCACTACTGTTTTTTGGATGAGCGCCAACTCATTTTGCAAATCATAAAAATCCCTGGTGCATAACACTGTATGATTTATTAAAGTGAGTTTCACATGGAAAACTAATTGCAGTGGGAAAGAAAAAGTGGTTCCAATACATTATACCTCAAAAATTGATAAGGCAAGCAAGAAGGGTATCACATCCAATGCTGTGCTCATGTACCTTTACCCATAAAACAGAGAATTTACCATTCACATTTGAGAGTTTTAAATTTTCTGCTGACAAATTAACACCAGGAGCTAATCGCCATCTATGCTGTTTAACTAAACTCATGTTAGTTGACATCAGAAAGCCCAGTTAAACTGGTGATAATTTTCATTTTCATAGTTCGGTAACAGCTAGCGAGCAGACATACCCCTTGTACAATGGTTTTAAACCTGCATTAGTGACTAGTATTTAATAAAATAACAGTAGCAATCAATTGTTTGTAGGAGTTCACATCAGTACTGGCCTGCAGTTATCAAAAAATTATCAGATGAACGGTGTGCCAACCTTTCAGACATAAAGTCATCTGACATCATCTAAAATATTGAGCTCATAAATATAATAATTTTGGAAATCAAACATGTTTTGCTTGCAATGGGTCATTTATCTAAGATTCACTTCACAGAGCAAGCCCCTGGGATGTCCCGCAATGAAACTCCCTTATCTCCGCTCATTGTCCAGGCTGTTTGATTTCTTAGCAGAAGTCCACCACATTTGTAAATCAAATGTTTCACTTGCAGATCACATTCATGATCATTCTGAGACTCATTTCTCTCCATACTCTAAAGACAGACTTGAATAAGTTGTTTCATTCATACATGTGTTTGACAGTTCAGTGCAGCAGCAGAACTCTCATTCTCATTATTAGTTTTTTAAGTTTTAATGAAAAGAAAAATAGGTAAATAGAAAGATACTGAAAAGCTAAACATGGCTGGATACATACCAAAACTAACTACTCAACATAAGTGTTTTTGTCCTTTACAATAGTCCTCTTTAGGTAAAATAGATACATTTTATTCAGAGAGTTCAACCATATGGTCAAATTCTTTTACTTCTCAGGAATATTGTGAAAAGCTATCCTGACATGTTCTTGAAGATCTCTGTGATGTTTTTGATATCTGATCTATATTTGCATAGATGTGACACTCGACAGAACGTGTGTGTCAGTCGTAACTCTCAAGGCTAAAACTCTGGCAGCACTCCGAAGACTTTGTGAGCCAAAGGATCTGCAAAATTGAATGAGCTCTGTGTGGAACACCAGAAATTCAACGTTATCATTCATAACCACCATGAATGAGCATACACATTTTCTAATCCTAAATCATTTTATGAAAGAAATCCAATTTCCATCCAACTTTATCTTACCCTTTCAAGCAAAATCGTAAAATATTACAAAAAATGCATGTACATTATTTCAGAATGTCACCTCATGATTTCATAAACTTGTTCTCGCTTTTGTAAATGCAACTCATTTAGACCTGTTAGTTGAGTGAGTCAGATATAGTCACAAAAACATGTGGCCTCAAAGCAGTACACCGTCTACAAGAATGAACACAATAGAAGTTCAGTATGAAAAACCATTTCAACTTATTAAACTTTTCCCTTTGAATATGACAAGTTTTTTGATATAGTCAGAATAGGATTGTAGAATATCCTCAGAGAGAAGATCTGCCCCCTTGTGACTTTTTGATAACATGAGTTACATTAAGAACAAGTCAATTAGATTAGCTAAAGCACAGGAACACAAAAGCTCTCAAAAAAACATAGGAAAAAAATGGTATGAGTTGAACGACCACAGACGAAAATCAGATGACTTCTATTTAAAAAAAAAAAAAAAAAAAACATTAACATTAGCAATCATTCTGACTGACTGACTGACTGACTGACATTCTATCTCTTGATGATTAACCATTTAACATTAACATGAAGCACTTTTCAAGGCTTGGCTTACTCAGCTGAAGTTCAGCTGCAAATTTATAATTAACGATGATCCATGTCAGCGGACGAAGGGTTTTTAAAAACTGCTAGTAACACTACTGTGAAATTGCTCAAGTTTGGATGGTGGCTCTCTGCAGGAATGTTCTGCGTTTGCAACCTCATGGGAATACACTTTTGGATTGTCGCAGAGCCCAAGATTCTCTCAACTGAAGCAACACACTTGCCGAGTATGAGGATCCACAGGCACCTGAAGTATTCTCCCTGATTACAAATCCTGATATATACGGTAGTTTTCAGTTAATGATGTCCACGATGAAACAGGGCACTCTGCTCAATATTTTCCAACACTATATAGGTTTACATCAACGCTCTCAGTTTAAAATATCTTAAACTTTGTTTCTGAGAGATCCTGTTTTTCTCCATCAGGATCTAAATATTACAAATACCCAAGAGTGTCAGCTGCTGCTGAAATGAAGAAGCCTTTGGAGGAACAACTCAGAAGCATATCAAATTCAAAATGTTTGCTTCTGAATTTCAGAACAAAACCACCCAACCTTTGCTTATGCACAGAAAATAATAGCAATACAAGCTTTCAACCTTTGCTTATGCACAGAAAATAATAGTAATATAAGCTATGGCTGAGCCACATATTTTCCTACAATCGATTTTACTCTGGTTCTGTTCAGGGAAACTGACATATTTTCAAACTGTGGTTGCTCTGGTAGGCAGGCTGTGGTACCATAACCACAGTACCTGAAAAGCAAAAGTGCTGAAATCAAAAGTATAAAAGCTTCCTGCTTTTTCTGCTTTCTGGTGTGTGTCGGTAATGTGTTGTGTGTACCCTGCCTGCCCACACAGATGTGAGAAAAACAACACTGGCAGAGACAGAAACGCACCCACACAAGCATATATTTGCATTACTAAATTCACAAGAACTAATTTTATCACTACATTTATTAATTAACCCTCACCTTCCTCTCACTAGTGTAAGCGCTTCTCATTAATACACACTGAAACAGGGAAATAAACCTTAGGTCTCACTTTCAACGGTCCATTTTGTGTCCTAAATTATCCAAGCAGAATTGTTAGTTTCAAATTCTTACACCGCATTACACTCACACACAATCATAATCTGGGACACACATTGTCATGCCCTTCGATTGCTCTGTCAATTACACAGAGGAAGTCAGAGAGGAAGAAAATGAAGGGAGTCAACAATGCATGGAACATCGATGTGTCCAACCACCACTGTCTGTTTAAGTGGAATTGACTTATGCTCATTTCCCAAATTACGCATATCTGACTGGCCCACCGCTGCAGGGGCTACAGGAAGCACAGGGACACAGAGAGAGCCTCTCTCTCACACACTCTCTCCATTTCTCTGCAGGGAATCAATGATGTCTGCTTAATTATTGGGTGAATTTAATCAGCGGCACAGCAGTACATACTGCCTTGTGACCCAGTCGCTGTCAGGAAGTCATTTGGATTCTAACAGTTAAGTGTTCAAATACCACCACAATAATTAAGGGTACAACAATTTAATTGTTCAAGAGGTGTTGAGGTAACAGAAAAACTACCCCTGCATTGTTGTACTCAGCTACTCATGTACAGGTATTTGACAGCTACTTGCACACATTAGCTGTTATTGTGAGAAAAAAAAAGGCCACAAAATCCTGTGACCCAGACACCAGTGTACTGATTAATGATGCATGCTGTCTGGATTAGTCTAAAAAAAAGTTAATTAACAGACCTGGCCTGGTGAACTGTGTACTAGTTCTATTACCAAGATAAGCTGTTGAGATTATTGGACAACTCTTGCTGTGTTTCACTCATTTTATCCTGCCTTGGCCTCTTAGCAGTTTTGAATTTATGTGCTTTCATTTTTATGGCGTCTAATGTATGTGCCAATAAGTTTTCATTTGCCTCACATGAGATGGAAAATAATGTTTATTTTATATAGATGTGAAAGTTCTACAGCTAGTCGTAAATAGCAGTTCCTCGTGTTATTTTAAAACTCATTTAGTAGAAAACCCTACAAATGTCACAGAATAGGCCTCATATTTTGTTATGTAAAAACTTGAACTCATTTATTCCCAATGTAAATGCTTTCATCATGTTTGCTAACTCAAACTTCATGCAGATATCTGTGGCTAAAATGCATTTTAGATAGGTCAAAGCAGCTGATAAAAACTCTACACCAGGCTGCAGTCGTCTCTTCATGACTCAACTTTAATTCAGCCTTGAAAACACTCAGTGTCCTCAAATAGAGAGCAGTGAGAATCTTGGCTCTGTTTTCAATGGATGGTTCCATTTCTTTGCTTTAGACAGTAAGAGAAAATGAACACTGTCAAACACAAGACATTTTAGAAAGTTTCTGTTTATTATTGTTGGATTTTTTCTTTAAAAAAAGCTTGAAAGAATAGTTAGACATTTTGGGACATAATCTTGTTTTTATTCTTGTAGCTAATTAGATGCAAATATCAATTCACTCTCAAGCTTGTAAGCATGAATTATGAGGACGAAGCCTGGAGGCAACTAGCTTAGCTTAACATAAAGCTTGAAAGCAGAGGGAAAGAGCTTGCCCAGTGTGCTCCCTAAAATAAAGAATCCATCTCCAAGCACTTTTAAAGCATATAAACTACTACGCAGCATCTTGTTTGTTTAATTTACAATACAAAATACCTGCATGCAAAATTCTCCAAAAAAAAAGTGACCCAAGGCCAAGATAGTGTTTTGGAGGTTTGCATTTTGGCAGACATTTCTATGTGGTTTTACCATGACAGTCTTCGTGTCGCATAGTCAGATTCTTCTCCACCTAATTATCATTCTGCTATAGGGGAAAAACACTGTGGCTCCATTGTGTTTCTTTAAACCAATCACAATCTAACTGGGCAATAAGAGCATATGGTCCTGTTGCATGTCATTCAAAATATTCTTTAACCAGATAATACTGTTATAATGGTTAGAACCATATAACTTTTATTTTTGTAAACAAAGGTGTGTGTGTGGTGAGAAGTTAAGTCACATAAGTCCGCTGGACATCACATTAACAAAAGAAATGATTGACATATTTGCACACTGTAAGAAAACACATCCCTGAATAAACACCTAACAGCAAGGCCTCAAGTGTTACACCACATCACTAGAAAACGAGCACGTAAATGTCGATTCTAAACCTAGAATAAACTATCACACTATACACAACAATAAAAGTGAAACTAAACAAATAACATTCACTTACTTGTAAAATGCATGCACACTTAAAAAAAACGGAACTGCCAAGACACCTCAAATATATATAACATAAAACACAGTCTTCACAATCACTCTCTTCCAGAACTTACACGAATACAGAATGAGAGTGAACCAGAGCACTGGCTAATTGTTGATTGTTTATTAAACCTGCCTGGTCCTGTTGTCCTTTGTCACAAACTCAACGGTTATTTTATAAAGTGCTGGCGCTGAACAGCAGAAACATCTACTGAGCTCTGCACAGCTGCACAGTGAGCAAGTTTTCCACCTTCACCCTGCATGTCTGATGACAAAACACGGTCAAAGAGTGTGCAAAGGAAAGAATACTGCATCAAAATAATGTATAAGACTTTAACTGTTCTATAGCCCCCAAGGGTACTCTAATGGCTTTTCAGGTAGTAGGTCTGACGCATTCTGCAAATTCCTATGATGAAAGTAGGCTCAAAAACGTCTCATCGCTCCCCAAAGGGATATCGATTCAGAGAGATCAATGAATACTCTGTAGAGTAAGGGCAATATCGAGGTTATCGTCAGAATGTTTTTCTGTAACAACTGAGATACTGCATTGGATAAAGTCATGGAATTGTAGATTCGACAGGGAAGAGCGTGCTAAAATCTGATTTAAAAGTACAGTTCAGCAGTTGTAAAAGCCTCCAATACAGTATTTGCAATTATCGACAGGGTTCTATTGTGTTTTATTGTCGAAATAAAAAGTTGGAAACACTTAGCTATGGTAGCACATCGGGTATAAAACATGAGAATAAAGTTATTTTTTGCATCAACTCATAACACTTTGATAAAAGTATACGACTTCGTCATTTATAAGCAAAGCAACTGATAGGGAAAAATTAAAACACACCACTTGTGAAGTCAGCAAAAGCTTAAGTAAGCCACCCTTATTAAATTGAATTTTTTTTTTTTTTTTTTTACCATTTTAGAGGTAACAGCAAAATGCATACAGTTATTTGCACAAAGTATACCGACCTGTAGTAACACTAAATATTAGATATCACGGTCAGGTCTTTACATGGCATGGCTAAATTATTTCAGATCTTAACAGTGGAGCATGACATAACCCAATGTTAACAGTGGTAGGTTTGAGACCACAGTATGTTGCTCTACTCTTTTGAAATCTGTAAATTGCACACAATGAGTTCAGAGTGTCAAAGCGTAGCAATGCAAAGATACTAATTAATATATCTGTATTCCTGTGCTATGGTATTAAGCAAAAGTGTTGGTCAGCCGAGCCGATTATTAGGTATACCTTGTGCAAATTATCCTATAACAAATCCGCTTTGCATATTAAGTCGAAAATCTAATCTATCTGAATGCATATTCTATGGAACTATGCAAATGCGACAACTGGAGCAGTTCTAATTGCTCACTGTGTGTTGGGAATGAGAATGACTTTTTGTATGAGCTTAGGACATATTAAGTTAATGACACCATTCTGTTAAATGGCAGACAGATGGAAAGTTCAGAGACAAATAGCTGTCTCATTTCTTAATCACATGTGCAATTAAGTGGTGAAGGTGGTTTGATTGTTTGATGGTAGCTATGTTTAAGGTGTTTTTCACTTAAATTGGTCAATATCCTGCTGCAAGAGCAATATACAGGGAAAGATGCCATTTTCTGACCATACAAACTAAACAACAAAAATACAATGCAGTTGTGTTGCCAACAGGGGTAGAAATGGGCCAACATGCAATGTGATGCTGACAGAGAAACATTATAACATTCTAGCTGACATTATGAAAATCTTCAGAATGTGTTTTAGTTTTAAATATTATATGTATGATATGCGCATGACACAATTTTCCTCATGCACCATAAAACCTTACAATAGTTGACAACAGGACGACAATGTACTGCAATTACTGCAATACTGCTCTTAAAGCACACTGCATAAAATAAATGAGTCGGGTGTCAATTGTTGACTGTGAACTATGACACTGACAGAATTTTGTTGTCAAACTTACTATTTGACTTTAGACTCACTTATGTGCACAGCTTTGAAAGGAAAATATTCAAACGAAATGCATTTAGATTATCAGAATTCAGAATTGAGAAGACCTGCAGCTGATTTGCAGTTTGATTAGAGAGACTTAATTTTGCTTGACACGACTTGGACTTGTCTCAAGTGACTTTGAGACTTGAGCTGGACTTACCCCAAAAGATTTTATAACAGCGTTTGGCTGCAAGGCTTTCTGCACCATGTTCTTTTCTTCTTTCTCCACGCTGATATAGTGGATGATGTACTTGAAACATCAAAAAGACATCTTTACTCAGTCCAGAGATTGCCTCTCCCCAACAGACTTAAAATAAAAATGTCTGGTTGTATTCCATGCTAAACTTTAAAAAATATTTTTTCTACAGTTTTCTACTGAGTTGACAGTTGGCAGCTTTAATGCTGTTTGTGTGTTTTAAGTTGGCAGTTTGATAGTTTAATTAGGAGGAGCAGAGACAGCATGCAATGTGAACCATCTCATTTAACCTTAAATATATATTTAAGGTTATTATCAGAACTCTTTAACTGATTAATAGTCTGATCAGATCATTTAGAAGCTGAAGTAATGAAGAGCTGCTAGATGAAACGAATTTATCTATCTCATGTTTTATTGTCAATAGTACTTTATCATTCAAGGATTTTTTTGTAAAGTAGTGTAAATTAGATTTGTTCAAAAAAAGACCAAATGTCAAGTGTACAGAGCTTCACAAGCTACACAACTGAGGCAACATCCTCTACTACACAAAGGCCGTTTGCAGAATTGTAATTCTTTAACCTTTTCCTCCATCAGTGAGACTCTGCAATTAGTAACTTCTCCAAAAATGCAAATTCAACACAGCAAAGAACACAGAGAACCTGTACTTCAGGATAATTCATGTATTCAGGGCACATTCTAGGGGACATTTCTCTCTCAGTCAGCAGTGACTTCCTTTCCTAAATAAAGGTTATATAAAGGTAGAACATTCAAATAAGTATCAAAATGAGGCAGTGTAGCAGCGTGGACAGTACAAGTTTGGATATCAAACAACAGTATCAACAGTCTTCTCCTCTCACTGCAGCACAGCTGTTGTATAAACTGAGCCAGAGCATATTTACCCTTCAGCTAAAGGTGTCTCTTGAGCCGATATGTTTGTGTATCTGAACATCCTTCACAGGCTGCCTGGAGGGGGCTCGCGCCTGAACTTTAAGCTTTTTACTTCACAGTAGGGGAGAAAAAGCAACTAGTAGCAGAGGTCATCTGGAACACTTCCTTTTCTCGCAGGACATGCACGCAGCAATGTGCTCATACACGATCACACATACAAGCACCAGCACCAACACAAAGGTACACACCAGCACCTGGGACTTGCACTGCACAGTAAATGTCTTTAAAAAAATATGTTTGAAGAAGAGGTTGAAAGGGATGGAAGGACCTTTATAGATCATTTCCCAGTGCAAAAAGCAGGCAGTTGAGTAGATGGAGGAGAGCGCAAAACAGAAAAAGAGGGAGACAATGGAGAAAAAACATAATGCTAGTTGCAGAGGGAGGGGGATATGCAGGAATAAAGTGATACGGACAAAGAGTAAGAAAGACAGACAGGAAAGGGAGAAGAACACCAAATGTTAAGCAGCAGTTGAAGTGGAAGAATTCCAGTTTGGATTCAAGCTCCTTGGCTAATGAGGATCATTAACGTGGCCTGCCCAGCTCCTCTAAACGCTGGGGAGGACTGGAAGATGAGGGATAAAAATAAAACCTCTCAAGCATATCCCCACAAGATTCATAAGGCGGGCACTTGTAAAAAAAAAAAAAAAAAAAAAAAAAAAAGAAGATACAGCACATGCTGGCTGTAACGCCACAAGTCAAGAATCCTGGAAACAGCAATACTTACCCAACAAGAACACTCAGTTGAACTCTGAACTCTGACTCTGTTTGAAGCACTGTGGCAAAAGAAGCAATTTATATGTCTGTGATTCACAGATTGAAAATAAAGACAAAGGTGAGAATGTCTCTCCAGCACTCTGTGATATAATATAAATCAGAGGCTTATCAGTTCAACTACATTCCCATGTGGGAAATTTGCCTTATAGGTACAGGATGGAGAGGAGAAGAAAGATCTCCCCTCCACTCGACTGTACTGCTCTCCTATCTTGCGCAAATTATTTCAAGTGGCCAGTTCCCATTTCTCCCCACATTTTATGATCTATCATCTGTCATTGTCCCTCTCTTCACTCACTGTTTTACACACAGTAAACCAAAAACACCCACAAGGATTAAAAACCAATTCTCCTGCTGCTGTCCTGCTTCTATAAATCCTTTGTGATATACAGTACACTTTGTTTTAAGCACTTCCGACCACTTACACAGCACAATCAATGCAGGGGTTGACTTAGATGGCATCAAAACAGCTTGAAAATATAAATGTTCTTCGTCAGTCTCTCAGAATATAGCAGAGATCTGCTTTCTTGGACATCCTTTTATCGATTTCTGTTTTTCCCACGCTCAGCACTGTCACTGTACACCGTTCAGGAGCTGCATATGTGAAATTTACAACATCTCGCTGGATCAGGCATTCCCAGCCAGCAAATGCTGCAAACTTGCTGTTCCGTCTGCCCTTCTGTCTATTATTACTTTATTTGAGAAGAAATGTTCACACACTGTGCTGTCTGAAACCCAAGGCTGTCAGACACACAAATGTCTTGATAAGATCAGCATAATTGGCACAGTCATCCTGTTAATAAAGTGCTTTGTTGTTGTGAGATCAACAGTGAAAAGATGTGATGCTCACTGTTTGCATTGTCTCCAGCGTTTACTTAAACAGTCTCAGACTTTGTTAGTACACAATGAAAATACGTTTTGACTTAAAAAATAGGTCCAAATAGGGTTCTACAGCTTTAGGCACACCAATTGCATCTCAGGAAATAAAATGAATTGCAACTTGAAAATGCTGTTGGGAAAGCAAAGGACTGTATTACAGGTGAGAAAGTGAACCAACCTTCAGTATTTTCCATCAGGGTTAATGTGATGGTAAAAAAACACCATGAAACTACACTCTGGGAATCTTTCAATGAACCTGTATCAGCTGAAAAATACATACAAACATGGTCCTATGGTAACAAATCTGTTATATCTACTCTCTTATTTGCAAACTCAGGTTTAGGCAATGATGACAAACATCACTAGTAGCTGGTCATATCAGCCATTGCTAAGAAATGTTGAATCCAATTCAATCGAATACATTGTTCATGAGGTAAAAACAAAATAAAAAGAACCTCCACTGTACAATTACAAGTAGACTGAGTCGGATCACAATTAATATTAAAAGTAGCAATCTTGATCAAGGCCAAAAAAATCTGATTTGGACAATTTGTACTACCATCATTCTGATAACTACCCTTGTTTCACAGCTATGTGGAAACAGCACATCACTCCTGTCTTCATTAGCGCTTTTATTTTGACTAGCCATGAAGGTACGCCAGTCAAACAGAGGCAGAAGACACAGCAGCCACAGCTGTGCAGGCAAACAAGGATCCTTATCCGTCTCTAGGTACTGTGGGAATGACGACCAGCTTTAAAGCACACATTTTATGAGACTGACAAACTGAAGACACTCTAGAGCATGATAGCTTTTCCTTACAGGTCAACTTCAGCTTTGGGGAAACACTGCTGACATCAACTGACTAGCAGAGGAGAGAAATACTACAAAATAAATCCAAGGCAAACATGATTAAATTATTTCAGAAAACACTGATAAATATTGCGATGATGTGGTCACAAAGAGAAAGAATTTGGCACAGCTACTTAGCATTCACTTCTTACACATACCTGCAGTGTACGAGCCTGAGTGTTTGTGTGAGTTAGCTATGGAGCAGTCTCATGAGGTGAATGGTAAGTGGAGGACAGAAGACAAGCAGCAGAAAGAAAGAATGGTAAGAGTTCACATACTTGTTCAGACAAATGCCCATGTCTGACTCCTCTACCTTGAAAACATAAATCAGAGCAGTCTACTCAGGATTCTTCACACAGACTGAGATGATAGTGCAGGAGGCCATTGAGGTGATTCCTGAAAAGATGAACCATGGTGGAGGGGTAGGAACATGTTCTATTTCCACATCGATCTCTCTAATGCTTTAAAATACTCTGCTCAGTGTGTTTAATGTAAAAATAGCATAAGTAAAAATAAACTATGTACGATCTGAAAAATTATGAAAATTGCTTTCATGCTGATAACTGTACAAATTTCAGGTGCCTGTATCTGAACCTTAGCACAAATCTAATGAGCAACAAGAAACTGTAGCTGTGTGATGGATGTAAGTGTTTCAAATGCAACTGAAAGAAGAACAAACGGTTAAAGATTTCCGTTCTGTTCTGCAGTTTCTCTTCTGCTACTATGTTTAAATCTGTGCAGTATCTGATGGATGATGCAGTCGATAATGAGAGCTGGATATGTCCACATTTAACTGTCTTCCTAACGATAAGTAATGACGGTAGCTTAGCTAACACAATTAACAGTGGCGCAGAGGAAAATAAAATTCCCCCTGAATGAAGTATTATGTAAATTATTAATTACCACACGGACGATTGCAATCTTGTTCGGCTGCCCATTGGCACTCAAATAAATGTGAATGATTTGGAAACAGAGAAAGCAAAATTGTGAAGATAATCCTGACAGGGAGGGAATGTGAGAAAATTTTAACAAATACCACCTGCTCCACAAGCAAATTATAGAAACCATTTGCAATTTAACCACTAAAAACAGCCTCTTATGTAAACTGACAAGAAATGCAAACAGGGACGTGGGAACAATAAGTGAAACCATCTGTATAATTTTACATTTGTTCTAGCCAATAAGATGTCCATGTTTCAATATATCTATCTTACAACTTTAGCTGTAGTGGTACTGAAATCTTCCAATTCCAGACACACCTTTCCAAAAAAAAAGCATCTTTCTCTTCACCATTGCATATGGTATAAATCTAACACTAGAGCCACGGTATAACAATCTCTTTTTAATTTGAATTTCAATTACATTTTTTTCTGTACTCTCTCATTCTATATTCAATGAGCAGTGCATGTTTTATGAGCAGCAGTTTCCACAAACGCAGTTTCACTCGTACGGACGTCTCCTCCTTGTGTGTGTGTGTCTGTGTGTTTCTGAATATGTACGTGTGTGACAAAGAGAGACAGAGTGAGTAATGAACAGATAAAGAGCCAGTGAGAGGTAAAGACAAAGACAGAGAGACACAGAGACTCCAGTGCAACCAGGAAGAGAAAGACAGCAAGAGAAAGTGATCTCTCAGATTTGGTGTCTCAGCTTAATGACACCGGACCCACATGGGAGAGAAGGAAAACCAAGTACTGTGCAAGAAATGATGAATCCAAAGACCAATAACCCCAAGCCTCCCCATTCGAATCCAACACACAGTACAGTCATGAAAAAAGCTCAGAAATTAACTGCTCAGTTTCTGTATTTACAAGAAAACTGTAGTTTTCTCTCTACTTGTGCTTTTCTTGCACTTCATCTGCTTTTTCTGTCAGCCCGTCATTCTCTTTCTACTACTGCATATATCAGCTGCTTTTAATACTGTCTCAGTACCTAACCGAACTGAAACCCCCCCACCTGTCCTCCTGTTGTGACCATGGACAATATGCCTGTCAGACTTTGACAAATTAAACCAACTCGATATATGGCTATAACCTTCACAGGATAACATGAAGGGAAAGAGAGAAGCAGGGGAGGGTTTACGGGAAAAGGAGAGGAACGAAGACTGAAAGAGGAATGGAGACTGATACAGATGGATGATGGGATATACCGAGCAAAGCATGGCATTTTCAAGCCAGGTACAACATGAGAACAGAGCGAAATGGTGTACATATAAACCAATTTTCTAAATGTCACCGTGTTTCCAAATAAGTCAGTACAGCTGAAACACACTGAGCAGGAAAGCCAGTTAATTAGCCTTAGAAAGCAATGGTGCACAAGCTCTTTAATAACGCTCAAAAATAAAGGCACAGTATTGTAGACATTTGACAGATGACAGAAGTCACAGTGAGAAATACAGATTTTTCCATGCATAACTTAATCCATTAGATGAGTACAACTTTTCAAAACTGTTACAACTATGTTTAAGTCACCTCAGCCTACCAACTTTAAAAGTACCACAATATCACCCTGCCCCAGTTACAATTTTACTATGTTTATATCAAATTTAGTTTATAAAATGGCACCAATCAAATTTTTTTCCTCCGACAACCAGAATCTGTATGTAATAAATGAGTTGAGCTGTTTCATTCAATCCAATTTCCTAAATGTTCGACACTCAGCAATAAAGAAACAATTTTATTTGACACCTTCAGTTGTCTGTCAAAAGAAAACCAGTAGCTTTAAACAAACATCCTTTTCATGGCAGTTGTGATGAACTGCCATGCAACGGCATCAGCAACTCCAATTAATTTTCTCAAAGCAAGCTTTTATAGTAACTCTTTCTAAATTGCCAAGTGGCTGCTACCGAGCCGCATTTCACCTGTTATGACAAATACCCCGTACATCACACACAGATGCACTTGAACTGCACATGCACACACACACACACTAACACGCACACCGGCTAGAGGGGGTCGTTAAGAAACTATTGTTGTGTTCCTCTCTGCTCAGCATGATAACGGCTTGATTGATACAGAGGGTCCGTAGTTAATCACCTGGCGAGATGACTCTAATGCACACTGTCTGGCAAATGGTGCACAAACTAAAACAGGACACACGCAGCAGAAACTCAAAGGAAAATAAATGTACAACTATGCAGAGTGCAGATACAAAAGTAACACACAAACACACACTTGTCACAAGCTGAACGCACCTGCCGAGCATCCGTCCCTGCTCCCCGCAAGCACAAGTTAACTCACCTGCTCTGAGTGACCGGCTGAAAGCTTTCAAATTGGCCTTGGGTAATCTTGTTCCCTCTCGCTCTCTTCTCTCTCTCTCTGTCCCTTCTGTATACTCTCTCGCTCGCCCTCTCTCTCTCTTTGTGCACAGACGTCCTGCGGGCCGCTCACCCTTCCTGTGTGGCTCGGCGTAAGTGCATCGATCTCTCGGCCAAGTGGTACGTGGCCCTGCTGCTTCCACGAGACTCAGATGTGCTCTCTCCTCTCCACCGCTCACTCTGCTTCACACAGCTGCAGAGGGAAATATGAGGATGGGCAACGTGGTGCTCCACTCTCTCTCTCACTCTCACTCTCTCTCTCTCTCTCTCTCTCTCTCTCTCTCTCTAGTGAGCTTAGATGCTCTCTCTTTCAGGTTGTCAGCTGCTCCAATGCTCACTCCCACTGTCGCTTCACTCTGTCACTCTTTCTTGCTGAGCTGAACTGCATGCTATCTCACCATCTCCTTTTTGCTGTTTCTTCATTGATTCCTCTGCCTTTCTCTCTCTCAGTATTGATCTATGTATCTGTGTCTTTGCTAGTGCAGCCTCTAGTGGCTGACTTCTCTCCATGCTGCTCACAGAGTCAGAATTAAATTTTACTCACAGAGAACATGAAGCTGTGCTGTGCGTTTGCTCCAGGATGTCAGTGTGTTTCTCTCATCTGCCAAAAAACAAAAATAAAAAAACAGAGTTGAAAAATCAGTA
This sequence comes from Amphiprion ocellaris, assembly GCF_022539595.1. Lineage (NCBI taxonomy): Eukaryota > Metazoa > Chordata > Actinopteri > Pomacentridae > Amphiprion > Amphiprion ocellaris. Next base: position 16,959,498 of record NC_072775.1, read on the forward strand.
ATACACTAATACAATTGACTGGAGTTGCAGTTAATGATTATTACAGTTATCAGCTAATCTTCCCCTTATTTATACAATGAATCAATTACTTGTTTAGTTTCTAAATCCCAGAACATGCAGAAAAATGCTGTTCACAATTTTTAGCATTTTGTCCGAGCCTCAGGCTGATAATTGTTTTGTCGATACAATATTCAAAAACACAATAATGGCACATTTTTAAGAAAATGAGGAAACTAGAAAATCCTCAGAATGCTTAAAACAGCAAATCTTTCACATTTTCCCCCTATCAATCCATCACTTCAACACCTCAGCTGAAAAGGAGATTAAAAAAATACCAGACAATCATATATAGGGATTAAAGATTAAAATTCGTGTGACCTTGATTCTAAGGAACAGGTTGGACAAAATGGAAGCAATAGAACTGGAAATGGTTTCTTCAGTTTAAAAAACAGTAGAACATCTTGACCTCAATTGTCTGGGGGTTTGTTTGAGCCAAGTGTTTAAAGGGAAATGACATGTTTTCAGAAGTTTTCCTCTGAGTGCACTGCCTTGAAATGGACAATGAAGGTTTCTGACTCTGCTTCAAATTATTCTTTTGGTAACTGTTTCAGTCATCATTAACTTTAATAGTAACTGTATTTTGCTATACAGCAAGTTTCTAAGCAAAGTTTCAAAGTGCTTGCAGGATAGAAAAATACATAAATAAATAAAATGGTGACTACTGACTGTTAAAGTTCATCACTTTGTACCACAGGCAGAAACAATACAGACAACCCTTTGAGACAATGACATCTTTAATTATGAAACAGGGGTATTGTTGATTTGTAATTTAAAGGAGGAAAGTAAACATCTTACAGTTATCCATAAGTTTGAATAACTTGGGCTAGTATCAAACAAGCATAGTCACTGACTGCTAGCTGTTTGCTAACTTTACTGATGCAGTAACAGAAGCTAATTTACAGTCGGCTAATGACTTTGTGGTAGCAAGGCGTCTCTTCCTAAAATACCATTGGCTTAGAAATTACAGTCAGGAATAAATGTTGGTAGTTAATTGTCCTACTACTTAATAAGACACATGTACTATATTTGAGATAAATACTCGGGATATATTTTGTGACGGAGGTTACGTTAGCTAACTAGCAAAAGTGATAACGGTAGCTAAACATCGCATTCAGCGCCTGTAGGTGTAACAATAATTAATTAAGAACACGGAAAATAATTGTGGAAACTCACCTTGGAAGAAAGGATATTCAGTCTTTCTGGGGAAAATGTCAAAACCGTTTTAGTCCAAACAAACAAAAACACACATTATTCCAACAACGTGAGGGTTATTGACTGACGCTGAAGCAATCCAGGTGACACATCTTACAATCAGCTCAGTGCTGCCACCGGTGGCCGGAAGCGGTATTGCAACAATATAGATGTGCTGGTGTTGTAGTCCTGGATCTGGGGCCTGAGGTTACCAAATAAACCCGGTTTGTTTCAGTTAGTCTGACTGTCAGCTATTTTTGGTTCCATAAAGCAAATTCAGCATTACTCTCACTTATTCTTGCAACTTCTGCTGAAAAAGTAAAATGAGTCGTCGCTCCTGTAAAACTGATCCCACAGGAAAGCCAAGATTTTACCACTGACTCTCTGGTACGCTTTACTAACTCAATTGTTTTACTTTATTTACCAATTCCAAAATATGAAGTTTGCAGAAAGTAAACAATTTTCATTACGATAAATGGTGAGATGTAGATGTTGAACATGTATGTAGATGCATACATGTTCAATTAAATAACATATGACAATAGCTATATAAATCTGTATATATACATCTGTTTAAAAAAAAAAGGCTGCATTGACCAGAAATTTAGCATTTGAATCCATCTGCTTTCTGCATTTGTTCCTTGGTTACCTGATAGGAAACCAGTGCAGCTTTGAAATTTATTTTTGTGTAAAATATTGTAACAATCTTCAGATTTTCTGTTCTTAAACTATTTAAACGTGCTGTGTCCAATATTTAATCAATGTGCAAACACCATGACAATCAAAAACAACAGATGCAACATTTATAAAGAAATTGTTTTAGATTTTCTTCATCTTCATTACTACTATTAAGAATGAGCAGATGGAAATCAGCCACTGTTATCTGCTGTGTATCTAAAAAATACATCAATAAAAAATATTTTTACTGTCACATGGTGAAACCATACTTAGTGGTGACAGCGAGAATGTCTGTATCTTACTATTAAAGGAAGTCAGTGATAATAATATGAATCATGGCCATTTTTTCATGACAATAGTGTAATAAAATCATCATCTCTCGTGCCATGCAGCTGGGTAATGCAGAAATTGGCTTTTTTATACAATTCAATAAAAATGGTTTTGTGACATTGCAGACATGATAATGCAATTTGTAAAAAAAAAGTGACATTTTTAATCATGTGGTATAGAACAATATCACTATTAATTGCATTTAAGCTCAAAGTGTATCCTTTCAAACTCTGAAACACTTGCTTTTTTTTAATCTTCACTCCGTGCATCCACTGAAGCTTTAACAAGTTTAGATGCTTAGACAATGTTATATTACCCTACTGGCCGATTAGCTTTACGTCCCTAGATATATATGAGTGGTAAACAAAAAGATCTTTAGTGGAAATTGTTACAAGGACTCGAGATTTTTACAATCTGTTGTTAAGTAGTTTAATAAATTTGCTGCTGTGTTTAGTCACACCTGAATACAGCAACGAATGGCTGCATCAGTTGTTTCATTCAAGTGAAAAGTAAGGATGCTCTGATTATTTTTGTTCAGTGTTGGAGTTCTGATATTCTAAATGTAATACTAAAAAAAGGGTTGGACACAGGCTTTTAATACATTCATCAGTCCTATTCTTTTATCAACCAATACCATTATTTTTTCAGCACAGTGCATACAATACACACACACACCAAAAAAAGTCAATATCAGTAAAATGTTAAATATTTCAAAGCTGTACCATCTCGAAACAATTGGGTGACTTTTAAGTTAGGATGAGGATGGTACCAGAGCATTAGAGGGTACATACTATACAGAGGAGCAACAGTAGATTGAAGTTATGGGAGGAGCCATACTGCCAACAACAGAAGGCACGGTGGTTATCCTTGAGAAATGAAGCCATGCTTATCTGTGGAAACTGGTGTTTCAGTGACTGCTCAGGCAGCGTGAAGGACATTGCATGAACACAAACCTCTAGAGACACGAAAGAAGAAAATCATTGTTCACAAAATAGCACAAAAATGCGAAATTAAACTGCTGTCAAGGAAGATGAAAGAACCCAGATTAAATTTGGCATTCTGTAGTCATATAAAACCAGAATAAATGTTTGGATCAGATGGGGTCCGATAGGGTTGCCTGAGTGTAAAAGGTGTTGGGGAGATGACATTTATAGATGGCCCCGTGAATGCAAGTTTATACACCCGAACACTGAATGAACAGATGACTCCCATTCTCAAGAAGCTTGGCAGGAGAGCAATTTAACAATATAACAATGACCCCAAACACACTGCAACAACCAGACAAGGGATTTTAGTGAAGGAAAAGTAGGACCTGGTCAAGTATGTCCCTTGCCTTCAATCAAAGAGAACACCTAGGGGAAGGCAGAACAACAAAACCTTTCCAGTACAGAGCTGCTGAAAAGAATCTTCTGTGAAGAACGGCAGAAAATCTCTTCACAGATTTGTGCAAGACTGGTCTCATTTTAATACAGGAGTGAATCAGTCATCAAACATAAAGACAGACACACAAAATGTCAGAGATCAAAGATTAGAATTTCACTAATGACAGACGTACTCTTAAGGTTGTACTTTGGGGCCTATATTTTTAAATAGTATGTGTAAATTTAGATATATGCATATAAAATAGACAATACACGATATATCCACTTTCGGTAACATGATGCGGCTTTCAACAATGTTTACAACATTCTTGTGATAATATTCAGGGGTGTATTCTGCTTTGTTTCATAGTGTAGTTTAGACTAACACAGGGATTTTATGTCCCTTTGTACAAACCTTCACATTCATACTTCAGCTTCAAGTGTTTTGTTTGTCTATTTAATGCTGTTTTTGCACTCAACTGAATGACAACCACACAGCTGTCTAACATTGTTTCTTGGAACTTTCATGCCAATTAGGCCCTCGAATTGAAAAATTAAATTTAAAATGTAAAAATATCTGTCTGAGAGGTGTAGAAGATGAATCTAGCAGCAGTAGCTTGTGTACCAGTAAACTGCAAAGATCTTTATAATTAAGTCACATGTACAGGTTGACACTGAAACGCATAATTTATTCATAAAGAGGTGAAGTGCAGATGCTTTTGTTGTGCTGTGAATGCTTAAGGGCATAAGGTACAAGCCTTATTGGCTTCAACTAACTCATCAACTGCAGTGCTACAGAGAAAAATCTGTTTATGTGCTGTGTGGAAATTCAAGTGTTACTTTGCATCAATGAACTAAAATATTTCCAGAAATAATCTCAAACGGAACAGCAGAAGTGCAGCAAAATTGGATTTTTAATGTTGCTGATTTGGTTGCGGATGTGTTTGTCAGGTGATGATAAAGAGAGGACCCAGGAGGAACGCTTAGGTTTTATTCTTAGTAAGTCACACACATGTCTGCGTCTCACACACCTCAACTTCTGCTTACAATCATCAAAACGACACAGGAGTCAAAGCATATTCACACCACGGGAGATCAACCAAAAATACCTGAGGCTTTCCAGCAAAACAGGATAGACAATAATTGTGAGTTTGTGTAGGAAAGAATATGTGGGCAGAATGGTAAGACGCTGGCCTAGATAAAGGTCCATAGGGTGCCATTAGCCAGGTATAGCAGGAGAACCTGATGCTAGCTGTCACAGCTGATGAACAGACTTTGGAGGAGATCACTCGCTGGCTTACACAGGGATCATCACAGCAAGATAATTAGAAATGCTCAGCAAGAAAACCCTGGGAAAAGATAAACATGCTTATGAAATCACACCTCCAGATACACAGCGTGAGAAAAGTTAAAAGAGTGTTTTACCTGCGTGTCATAACAAAGCCATGTGTATTCTTCATATTCACAGGGTTGTCGTTTGAATTAATAAGGGTAATGTCTTATCCACAACAAAATGTGTTTCTATCAAAAACTGTACCAGTCAGTTTGATTAAATCTGGGTAAAAATAACAGCAGCTGTGAGTTACAGACTCTCTAGAGAAAACAGAATATTGAAAAAAAAAAAAACAAACATTAAATATTTTTGATTCTCAATTTAAAAGAATTGTTTTGATGGTACAGAATATTTCTAATTAGGATGACAAACCTTTTAGATATGTTTATTTTCCAAACACCTTATCCAATTAATGTACATGCCAGAAAGTTATTGCATATCTCTGCATAGACAGATGACACAACATATGTCTATAAACCAGCTGCAAAGACATAAGCATTGTGTGGGCTGGGAAACAATGAATGTTCAGGCTCATGAAGTCAACAAAGATACATGTATGCATTGAAAATATGTCCCTTGGCCCTGTCTGCACACTGTAGACAGCATCACTTCTAATGAGGATGTATTTCACTTTGAAATATATGTCCTTGAACCCAAGAAAAATGATCAAGAAAAGTGCTTTTCTACTGTGAACAAATACTGGCACGACTTTACAAAAGTTTTTCTTCATTTTTCACATTTGACACCTTTTTTCAGCAAAGCAGCTTATATTTTCAGATAGAAAAAAAAATTAGCGATTTAAGGTACAGGACTTTTCTTCAAGACTTTTCAGTACATTTATACAAGTACCAAGGATCAAACCACCAAAGATTCACACTGTTACATAGCGGCCACAAGTGCAGCCTTGTTTAACTGTAACTTGAACTAGCAGATCTGCAGGCCTGTTTTCAGTGCAAGTGTTCAGCAGTGCTTTGGTATTTATAGATGTTTTTCAGAACAGTATGTGACATAAGAAATAACTATTTTTGCAACATAACAAAGCTATGCATTTTTTGGTATACTAGAAATCTCTCACAAACAGTAACTGAATCAATTTTATCTATGGTTATGAACAACAAAGTAACCCAAACACTATTTCAAAACAGCTGCTTTTTAAATTACTGGATAACACAAAACAACAATTATATCTGAGTTATTGAAGATTTTATGAAAACATTAGCTTCACATAAAATTCCAGTATTTGTCAAATACTGTTATTATTGTTCTTTCATTTTATGTAAACCTCAATTGTACATTGGAAAAACTGCAAGGATGTGATCTTTAGAGCTAAGGCTGGATACAGTGAGCCTCATCTGAATTCAGTGACTTTATTGTGGATACATTTTCTAATGTCATTTTAATGTTGATGTTGTAGCTGTTGAGTATTTACATGAAAGCCCTGTGAATAAAAATATCATCCGTCTTTGGGAACATGTGCATAGAGGCTCATAAACTCAAAGACTTACCCAGTTTGAAGAATTTGATCAGGGGATAAGACTGTAGCACTGTAAAAATAAATTGACATCCTAATATATTGTGTCTGCTTTCCCGGCTGCAAATGACATCTATGATTTTCAAACAGCAACGGCAGTGTTGATTATTGTAAACAGCTATTTCCATGCAAAACACAATAAAACAAGCTGCACTGTGCAGAATTCAAGAGTCGCTGCTGCTCCAGCAAGTTTCCAATTGATTTACCTCCTGCAAGAAACATTTGTGGATGCAATGCCAGTGACATTTCCCATATTGTACAGCTATTCACTGCATCATTGTCATTTATGGGCCTCAGAAAGAGAACTATTTCATGAAAATTTGATAGTAAGAAATGATTTCAGTCACTTGTGGCAACTCAACCTGCTGTGCGCTCAGCTGCTCCCAATATTCTTATCCTGACTATTTTGTCAAGCAGGTTTTATTCTTGACGTCTTTCAAAGCAAATGTAGCATTCACTCTGGAATAGTGATGAACAGACACCTGCCCGTCACAATCAGTCACAATCAGTTGCAGTCAGTCACTTCCATATTATTGGACCTTCTCACAGTCACTCTCAACACCTCAGCCAATCACCTCTCACACCTGGAATCCACCCCTGTTCCTTTGTTTGAAGCCCATCAGCTTCATTCAGTCAAGACAGTCACTGAACAGCAGGATCACCCCACAGCACTCATCTCTGGAAACCATTCACTTTTTACAAGCCTGGAAACCTGGAAATCACAGCATCAAAGAGGACGTGAGTTCAAACTCCTGTTAAGCATGTTGGAAGTTGGTTAATATTATGCCATGGCTCATTATAATACTCATGCTAATGCTAACAGGCCTGCAACTGCTTTTGGATTTCTGGATGCCACCCACCTGAACCCACATTGTGCTGAACATTGAATATTGGTGAGCAACTAATATGACGAATGACTGATGATGATGATAATGATGATGATAATTATGAAGCCTGTCTGCTGAACAGGTTAGGCTTGAACTGATGGCCAGCTACCCTGGACCACACTGGACAACCGTCTGACATGTTTCACCCCTTCACCCACCCCACTCATTGGCAGGTCTAAAGCCCCACAGCTTCATCCCTTCCAGAATGGTGTGGTAGGACTTTGTTGGACTTTGTTGGACTTTGTTGGACTTTGTTGGACTTTGTTGGACTTTGTTGGACTTTGTTGGACTTTGTTGGACTTTGTTGGACTTTGTTGGACTTTGTAGGAATTTGTTGGAACTGTTTATTGAATCAGCTTATCGTTCACTTCAACCAGGAATTGTCAGTGGACTATTGATAATTGAACTAAGCACATAGTCACTTTATATTGTTGAAAGTGAAGCTGCTTATTCTTAATTGGATTAATTGAAGGACAGGTGAAGGTTGATTTTTTTTTTCATTTTCTGATTCTGATTTTCTGTTATTGTTTTGTGTTTTGTATTATTATTTGGATCATTGTTTTTGCCTTGATATATTCAAGTATTTTCTGTTGATTATTTTTAATACATTACCGGTAAACAAATTTTTGTGTTTGTCTTCATTAATTTTCACACAGCTCCAAGAGCCGAACCTTATCACAGCCTAGCCCATAGCCCACTAATAGTCTATTTCCATTTGCAAGTGCTACACAAAGCCTCAAGGTAACCCTGTCTGTATTTACGTCAGATTGGATGTGATGAGCAGAGCTAAATAAGGCTTTTAATCCCCCTTTAAAAAAAAAAAAAATCAACAATTTGGTCATCCTCAGATTAAATCTTTTGCTTTGCTGTAGAAAAGAAAAAGACAGTTTGTGGCCTCTACAGTGAATGGGTAATAGCACAATGCTACAGTCAGAGACGTTCATTCCATTTCTGAGCCACTATAGGATTCGAGACAGAGCCATTCATCCCGTGAAAACACAGCAATAGCAGCAAACCTGTGCTGCCTGGAAACCTTGGTTCATCATGAAGCACAGACAGACAAGGGCATCTCAAAGGAAACGCTGCTCTTCTCTTTTCCTCTGAGTTTACATACTGGAGTGTGTGCACAGGATCTTCTGGAGGATCAGGAGTGCTGACCGGTGATGAAGCCTAGCACACTTTAATCAATAAAGCTTTATATTTCTTAACATTTTCAGAGTACGCTAATAATCCAATTAATGTACTACCAGTCAAAAGTTTGGACACACCTTCTCATTTAATGATTTTTCTTTATTTTCATGACTATTTACATTGTGGATTCTCACTGAAAGCATCAGAACAATGAATGAACACATGGAATTATGTAGTAACCAAAAAAGTGTGAAATAAGCCAAAATATATTTTAAATTTTAGATTCTTCAAAATAGCCAATCTTTGCTTTGATTACTGCTTTGCACACTCTTGGCATTCTCTCAATGAGCTTCATGAGGTAGTCACCTGAAATGGTTTTCCAACAGTCTTGAAGGAGTTCTCAGAGATGCTGAGCGCTTGTTGGCCCTTTTGCCTTCATTCTGTGGTCCTTCTCATCCCAAACCATCTGGATTGTGTTTAGGTCAGGTGATTGTGGAGGCCAGGTCATCTGACCTAAGCAGCACTCCATCACTCTCCTTCTTGGTCAAATAGTCCTTCCACAGCCTGGAGATGTGTTTGGGGTCATTGTCCTGTTGAAAAATAAATGATGGTCCAACTAAATGCAAACCGAATGGGATGGCAGGTCACTGCAGGATGCTGTGGTAGCCATGCTGGTTCAGTGTGTCTTCAATTTTCAAAATAAATCCCCAACAGTGTAGTGGAACGTGTAGAAATAGTAGAAACTACACTTTATGATTAAAATTGCACTCGTTAATTTAGGGGCACCATCCTCAGCTTGCCTCAGGAAATTATCAATTTAAGGCAAGTCTCAAAGAGACTTTGATTAAATGAAGTTGATCAGTTTCATTATGAAAGTTGTTGGTATCGTGTGTGCATCTTGTCTGTTTTTCTCCACAAACACCTCAGATTCGATGTGTTCTTCTTCCATCCTGGTCCTGATCAACCTGGTATCAGAGCCTGAGTGTTATGATCCTGCTCCAGCCTCTGCCCTTCTCCCTCCTTTTCTCTTTTTCCTTCTTTCTCCCATTGTTCCTCATCTGTTTGTTTTGACCTGTCTCTCTCTCTGGCTCCCTCTGTCTGTCTGTCATCTCTCCCTCCTGTCTCTCTCTCCCTGCTTCACCTGCCTGCACTCTGTTTTGCTGATTACTGCAATGAGTGTCACCTGCAGTAATTAGTTCACACCATTCACCTGTTCTCCACCTCACCTCCACCTATTTAAGCTCTGTCCTTTCATTCACTCCCTGCCGGATCATAGATTCACATCCTTACTTTGATTCTGTTTCTCCCCACCAAGCCTGCCACCTCCAGACTGCTTTAGCCCCATGGACTCTGTTGCTCTCCCCCCTCCGGGATTTCCCTTCTTGGACTATATTTGCTCCGATCTGTTCATTGATTTTCCCCAGCCTGTTTTCCACCTCGGTTTTCAGTTTCCCCATCTCGTGAGTACCCCTACCCAGCTTAGTTTTGTTAATTCAATTCAGTTTTGTAAACTTCCGTTTTTTGTATTCGTAGAGTTAGAGTTTTAGTAGTTGGTTAAGTTCTGTTCCCCCCCAATTCAGTTCCCCATTAATGTATTGGTTCAGTTGTTGTTTAAATAAATCTTTGTTATTCACCTGTCAGCCAGTTCTGTGTGTCTGTGCTTGGGTTCTCCTGCTTCCCCCTCTGTAACACTGAGTCCAGATCGTCATTCCAATAATGGTGCATTTCTTAAATGTTCTGATTTAAACTGTTCTATTCACTCTTGTGTAGAAAGTTCAGTGTGTTAGGTTGGGAGATCAGAAGGTCAGAATGCCAATCCTGCAGAGGTGTGGTTTTCCTCACAGCTGACACTTTATGACTTTTATCAGATTCTAGTGGAGGTAGGAGGCATCCTGTTGTCCCCAAAAGTGTCATGAGTGGTCCTTTAGTAGTAAACATCCGATCAGCAGATGTTCCATTTGGAGGTGGATTTTGGATTAGCTGTCTCCTGAATTGGTGCCTTACCAAATTTACAGCTTTGGGAGAGGGTCTTTGGATCTTTGAGTGGTGCTCTGGAATGTTCTGCTGCTTAGTACGCTACAACAGTGTCACCAGCAAAGCGTTTCCACACCATCACACCTCCTCCTCCATGCTTCATGGTGGGAATCATGTATGTAGAGACCATCCATTCACCTTTTCTGGTTCGCACAAAGCGAGTGGAACCAAAGATCTCAAATTTGGACTCATCAGACCAAAGCACAGATTTCCACTGGTCTAATGTCTTTTCCTTGGTGCTTCTTGGACCAAACAAATCTCTTTTGCTTGTTACTTTTCTTTAGTAGTGGTTTCCAAGCAGCTATTTGACCATAAAGGCCTGATTGGCACAGTTTCCTCTGAACAGTTGATGTAGAGATGTGTCTGCTACTAGAATTCTGTGTGGCATTTTATCTGGGCTGTTAACTTGCAAAGCAGTAATCAAAGCAAAGAGTGGCTATTTTGATGAATCTAAAATATATAACATGTTTTGACTTATTTCACACTTTTTTTGTTTACTACATAATTCCATATGTGTTCATTCATAGTTTTGATGTGTTCAGTGAGAATCTATAATGTAAATAGTCATGAAAATAAACAAAAGCCATTAAATGAGAAGGTGTGTCCAAACTTTTGACTGGTAGTGTAAGTTTGGTCCCTTTACTGCTTAGATTCCTCTGTTAGGAAAATGCGACCACCGCAACCGCCCTTTGCCATTTCACCTTTCCATAGAGTGTAAACGTGCTGTGACATTTGCAGTTGTTGAAAATGTTGCTGCACGCTGACCTCGAAAAAGGACATGATGTAACATTTCTGTGGGAAATAGATAAATATTGATCAGAGCAACAACAGACTGTAAACACAGTATGAGGGCAACAGTACAGTTGTACCAAATAGCACAGCAGTCAAAGTCATAAATCTGCATCTCGGTGGCAATGGGATATGGGTACCAAATATCATCCATTAACTGACTAGACTTTTTATTAAAAGTGAAAAACATCAAACTCATGGTGGTGCCTCAAGAAAAGTTATTAAAGTTAATCATTCATGCTCTGATAACCGTGAATGTCTGTAAAATATTTCATCTGAATCACCAGCCGAGTGGTGCCATTCTTTGAGTCTGAAAAATGCTGAACTCTATCAGACATGTTTAGCTTCTGTAATGATGTCCTATATTTTTGATTTCGTTATTATCAAAGAGGTTTTGTATTCTGTCAGCGGATGCAGGGCTACTGAGGAGATTAAATTTACTTCAGAGAAAGCATCTTCCACAGATTTTGTTATCAATCTCCTATTGCAGGTTGGATAAACGATCAGAATGACAGAAGGGTGAACGTTAGTTTATGGCAAAAACTGAGTGCAGAGGATTAGAGCACTTCCAGAGGAAAAATTTTAGAAATTGGAACATGATCTGAACATCTGTCACAGGAGTTTAGCTGCCAAGGGAAAATATCCCATCGTTTTTTTCTAAATGAAAGAGGAAACATTCACTTCTTTACTTAATTAAACATGAAAACATTCTTTCTTTCTAATTAAAGATCCACTGAGCTGGCCAACTGAAGTAATCTCAGGTGCCTAAGCGTCTCTCCACACTTCATTTCACTCCTTTTTAGCACCACGGCAGCACTTTGAGACCGCTCTGTCACTGAATATCTGTCAGCGCAAAACAAAGAGGGGGAACAACTTAACTGAAGGACCTTGATGTTTGCTGTATATTTTTAGCCGACAGTTCAAATGGCAGTTATGGTAAAATAATAATAATTGACGTATGAAGGGTAATGAGAGCAAACCAGGCTGAAGCAAGGCAAAATGGTGACAAAACTATTTAAAAAAAAAAAAAAAAAAAAATTTACACCAGTTCTGTTAGGGAGATATGGCTGACTAAGGAGAGGAGAACTGTCAACTTACAATTGGAAATTTAGCATTTTCAAACAGAATACAGTTAATATAGGGTCTATAATGAAGTGTGATGTAGTTGTAATGACATTGCTAGATGTTTCTCAAGGCATTTGATAACAATTATAATTTATCCTATGAAACATTTGCAGCCACACATGTATAAATGACCAATAAATTACAGATTACACAGTAAGGTATGATCATATTTCATGACACATGCTGCACTCATCCCGTGTGTTGTAGAGCATTTATTCACATTACCTTGCTAAGTGTAAAAGAACTAACACAGAGTCAACTAATGATTTTCTCTCAGAGGTTTTGCTCACATTACAGTGCCTTCATCATTCATCACGTATGGACAGGTGACAAATGTGAAGAAAAACCAACATAAATTATCTCATTAAGGTGTTGGGCCACCACATCTGCCAAAACAGCTAAAATGCATCGTGGAATTGATTCTCCAAGTCTCTGAACCCTTTGAGTGATGGAACACAATTCTTCCAAAAGATAATTCTTCATTTTGTGCTTTGATGGTGGCACTGGAATGCTGTCTAACACATCGGTGCAAAATCTCCCACCGGTGTTCATTTGGGTTGAGACTCTGAAAGCCACAGCATCATTTTCATCAAACCCTTATGCGACCCCTTGCACCCAATAGATGGGGAGATTGTCATTCTTTAGAGACCACTCCCCTGAGGTTGGAAATGCTCCATCACTCAGAACAATTTTGTAATGATTTACAGTTTCCTCTAAGGAGACATGTGGACCCAAACAATGCCCCTCACTGCATAACCGAGACACCAAATCCCCTCACTGGAGAGGCCGAGCATTCAGGCTTGTATTGTTCTCTTGGTGTACGCTACACATGCACTCACCCAACCGACACACACCGAATCACTCTCTTCCATGTCTCTGTAGAACACTGCCTCTGCTTGTTGCACCACTGAGCTCTCAAATGTGCATTCACCTTTGCAACAATGGGTTTATGCACTGCACCCCTTCTCAAACAATATCCTCTCTATGTAACAATTCTTTCTGACAGTCTGATCATGTACTGCACTGACCTAAACGGAGAGGTCGCCTTCTTTTTTCCTTGCATATCACACACAATCACTGAATGTGCAGCCTCAGTCATATTTTCTGAGCCTATTTGCTGACGATTTCTTATAGATTTAAATGCAGATACTACTTAGTAATAATAATAACACTAAAACACCAACCAGTTCAGCAGCCTTTGTGACTGAAGCTCCTGCCATCTGTAACCTCAACAATGAACCGTCTTTCAAAGTCGCTTACATCGTTTGATATCTTGATCCTAAATCAGAATAAACTGGGTCTGCTCAGGATTTTTATGCGTTTTGGTGTTTATTGTACCATGCAGTGCACCTGGAGAGAAGCATCTGCTTTGGCTAGGTCTCTACACTCGTTTAATCAGGTTTTTCCCTTTTAAAATTGTCACCTGTCTGTATGACGAATTAATGTCATTGATTTATCTCCAGTGGCAACACTAATTATTGCAGGAAATTAATTAGGTGAATGTAACCTCAGGAACAGTAATGCAAGGTTAAAAACGCATCCTTGCTTTTTCTGCCTCTATATCTCACTCTCTCACACATAACGCAATGCACAACTCCATGTCCATGAATATAGCTTCATAAATATAAATAATAACTCAATCAAAACATGAAATCAGCAGACCAAACCAGGATGAGAAGAACTCTTTAGGGAGCAATGTGTTGCATATTGCAAAAATAGTTCTATATAAGTCATTATTTCATGTATCCTAGGCTGGCTTTGACAGCTTGAGCAAATGTAAAGCAATTTTTTTTTGTGATATTCACATATACAGTAAAGTGCGGATGCTTTGATAAATAATGCACTGCATAACTGCATAACTATGTCTTTCATTTCAGAATCTTTGATTTTAAATGGTGCACAGTTTTCCTGTAGGTTGCTTGAAGCATCTTGGATAACTTGCCACCGTTTTTGTCACTGGAAGTAGTTCTTTATTACTCTGGCTGAATGTTTGAGAGTGTTGTCATGCTGCAGAATAAATTTGGGAACCAATCAAACTCCTCTTTGATGGTTTTGTGTGATGAACAAGAATCTAATCATCTGGAATGCTTAAAACATTCGCACAGCCCTGTTCTGTCTGCAGATGAAAATAGGTCTAACGTGTGCGTTTGAGATATGTTACAACAGATAAATAGACACACAAATGTAAGTTATAAGAGATAAAAATGAATCTGTTTCTTTTCTCTTTTTTTCTTTTGGTTAAGGATGCCAGCAGCAGTGCTGAAAATGTAAGACATGATCCATTCCTTAGAGTCCCATGCATTGATGTGGGTTGAGAGAATCAGAAACAGAAAGAATTAATGTTATGCCAGATGAGTGAGAACTGGTAATCCTTCACTTGTTAAGCAGTCTTGGCTCCAAACAGCCTCCTCGTCACCTTCTCATGAAGTGACCTTTATAGCAATTCTGCACTTCTATTTTTAACAGAGAACTAGACTGTTCTGCTCACAGAAAATGCAAGACGGTGAGGAACTTTTTTAGCTTTTGATGGATATAAATTATTATGTTATGTTAACTAAAGGTCTACTAAACCCATTGTTTAATAAAATCTTGTCATGCTGAGCTGCTTTGACCTTTGATACATCACTGCTTTACTGTTATTATTCATGGTAGATGCTGCTTGTCTTGCTGATATAGGATTTTGCCAGCATCTACAGCCTTGTTGTTTTATATATTAAACTGTATTGAATGTATTGAGCAATTAAACTCAAGAACCTTTGTCTCATGATTCATTCAAAGTGGAAGAAATATACACAGTATAGACACTACTGGAAGCAAAAAAAAAATCTGTCTTTTACAAATCCGTGGATCCAGACTATAAGCTGCATCACTGCCAAAATCTAATCAATTGGTCCTTGTGTCATTTCTGACCTTTCCTGAAAATTTCATCCAAATCCATTAATCCATTTTTGAATAATGTTGCTAACAGACAGAAAAAAAGACAGACAAACCAAAGCCGATCGTCACGTAACTATGCTGCATTCCTTGGTGGAGTAATTATAAATGCAACTTTGAAAATATTTTTTTAAGTTACATTTTGGATGAATGTGTTGTAAACCATCTGCTTCTGGTTTTTAGCACAATTTGCTGAGTTTGGTGTTGATTGTGTAGTTTTAAATTTTTCAAGTCACTTTATGGAACTAAATTTAGCCCTCAGGGTGTAAAAAAAAAAAACTAGGAAGTTGCTAATTGACACTTAGAGGGTTTATAACAGTGCACACTAGTGTTATCTCAACTTTGGTTAGTATCACGGACTGTTAAATAGCAACTACATCATAAACTGTAAAAGAAAATAAAAAAAAAATAAAAATGGACATAGGATCCAGGTCTGAAAAGGCAATCCAAAGTTGAAATGATTTTAACCTGCATTCTTTCTAACGTCCAGCAGGAGGTGATTCCTCTGCTAGCAAAAGAAATCTGATTATATAGAACGCAATGAAAAAAAATATCCTTTGTTTCACTTGAATTATTACCTTGAAATATTATTACTATAGAACTGTGACACACAAACACGAGCTGACATTTCATGAATAACATGTCTCAAGTGGCAGGAAGCAGCAACAATCAGTCGTGAGAAGATCAGGTGCAGGTGGTCAAGTGAAGTAAACCCACTGAGGACTCCTAGTGGACAGGTGAAGAACTACTGAGTCAGATAGGAAAATAGAGAACAAGGCTGCTCTGTGTTAGAAAAATCAGCATGTGGCTAAAGAGCCGTCTGTTTCTCTACTAAAGGTCACCTGCTTTTGTAAGTGTTCACAGTGATGCTCTTTTTATTTTTACTTCTTTTTTTTTTAGCTTTCCTCACTTCTTGTCACTCTGGTGTTTTAATTAAATAATTTTTTTTTTTAGGAACAGGCCCAGCAGTTCATGTCAAACAGAAAAGGAATATTATTCATGAATTACACACTGTCCTTTATTTCATTACTTTTGTGGCTGTGTGGCTGTCTCTTTACCACAGTGGACCCATTTCTGTTTGATTTGATTCTGTTTGTTAATTAATCAGTGTAGCCCGAAGCAGCAAGTGTATTCATCGTTATCTTTGTTTTTCTGTATGTGTTGGTCTGTCTTTCAAAGTCTGTTTATACATTATATTATTTTCTGAATGACAACTTTTACAGAAGGCAAACTGAAGGTCAGGATTTAGGGTTTGGGAAAATGTAGGGAAATGTGTCCTATTATTGAATGTTTTAGAATTATTCAGATTTCACAGTCTTTTGTTAGTAAAAAGACTCTAAGTCTGATTTTCTGGTGCTTTAAATTCTATGGGGGGCAAACATTTCCCCTTTTTGATGAACGTTAAGGTCAAAATTAGCAGTGACAATAATTATAGGAAGCATAGAGAGGGAAATTACAGAACAGACAGAACTCTGCTATTAACTGACTGTTGGGGAGTTAATTCACTCACATACATATACATTTAGTTAAAACAATTTTCCACAGACAGAATATTATTAAATAAAACAGTCGTGTGGAATTCTCAGGCAACTGTGCAGCATAACTAGAACTGTCTTGCAGAAAGAAAAGGGAGTTATGCTCAAATTTTATTGGCATCTACAGTTTGAGTCAAACAGTTTTTTCATGTGCGCCACATGAGCATACACGTGGTTGAGGTGGTGTATTTCTGCATCTTATTATTTCAAAGCACAGCCTGTGTGATAATAGATGAAATCTTGTATGTATTTCTCAAAGCATCTTCAATACAGGATTTATGGTTTGTATATGTGGTGAGGAATATTAAGAGAGACTCCCCAGTGCTGTGGTAAACCTTTTGTGGTCAGCATTCTCCCAGCAGCAGAATCAGTCATATATACACTACATATGTGTGGCTGGTGCTTGCCTTTGTGCAGTGTATAGAGAGAGAGAGAGAGGGAGATAGAGAAAGTGATCTAGATCTATAGGAGAGTGTAGCATATTTAAAACTCCTGTCTCTTGCTCCTGTCATGTGTTTTAGCTGTAGGGCTGACTTTTGTGCTGCTCTTGTTGGTGAATTCCTGAGTCTTCCTGTCTGTCCAATTATGATATATGGTGGTAAGTTGACCCTGGACAACCTTTTTTGTGATTAACTGTTTGCGCAGTATAGTTCTTTGTAGGCTTCCCCAGCTGCTGTTTTGCCAATAGCTGTTAACTGTTTATGTGTTGTCCATACTTTAATAATTTAACCACTGACTAGCATCTTTTAACACCGTTTAGCACTCTTTTCTTTTTATTTATTTTGTTTCATTTGAGGGCTGCACAGTGGTGTAGTGGTTAGCACTTTCGCCTTGCAGCAAGAAGGTCCCTGGTTCGCGTCCCGGCTTTCCCGGGATCTTTCTGCATGGAGTTTGCATGTTCTCCCTGTGCATGCGTGGGTTTTCTCCGGGTACTCCGGCTTCCTCCCACAGTCCAAAAATATGCTGAGGTTAATTGATCATTCTAAATTGCCCGTAGGTGTGAATGTGAGAGTGCTTGTTTGTCTTTGTATGTGGCCCTGCGACAGACTGGCGACCTGTCTAGGGTGTCCCCTGCCTTCACCTGAGTCAGCTGGGATAGACTCCAGCCCCCCCGCGACCCTAGTGAGGATTAAGCGGTGTATAGATAATGGATGGATGTTTCGTTTGACTGGGGACCCCAGTCACCCTGCTTGAAGTGCTGTCACTGTTTGCTGGGAAGCACGACTGGTTCACCTGTTTGCAGTGTGGGTGTGTTTTCATTCCACTGACTGACACTTGCAAATGGCAAATGCAAATGGCAGCACCTGGTTCAGCCAACACATACAAGTGGCTCCTGTGAAAACACTCAGCATGTGCTTTTATGTGTAGGTGAAGGTGATGTCACTTCTTAAGGAAGTTAGTTAAAGCGATGCATCAGAGTTTAGCCTAGGTTCATTTATTGAATATATTCTTGAAGCTCTCTTTCATGAAGTGCCTTTCATAATTACTTTTGAGTCATTTTCTTGAACACGTGGTTTTCCTTTGGCATTTCTTGCAATGCTTACATAGCTCTTTTACTACCTATTACTGTTATTCATTGTATTAATTTTCTCCTTGGTAAAGCACTTTGTAACCCTCCTTTGAAAAGTGCTAGCTAAATAAAAATGATAAATATGTCTTAGAGCAGAGGGAATGAAACTGGACCAGAATGTGCTCAGCTTTTACTTGGAGTGAAGGGCAGTGCAGCAGCCTTCAGCTCCTGCTCGTCTGGACTGGCAGCAACTGTCACCGGCTGTCAGACAGCACAGCCCACTCCTGAATGTTTTATCTGCCTGCTTGTGGCTCAGCGTGTTATATCCAGAGGTGTGTCATCTCTTTCTGTGGCCTGCAGATTTAATCCCCGTCTTTCTCAGTGATGGCTTTGCTCTCTTCTCTCACCTCATAGCGTGCGCTCAACTTTTCAGTTTGCCATCCAACATGTCAGCGCTCGGAATTAAAGCAGGGTTAAAAACCGCTGTTGCAATTTACAAACCCTCCAGCTGTGCATTGTTTACTTAAGTTGACACCAACAAGGAATAGTAATCGGAGAGACTCATGAATGTTGCATTTCTTATTTACTATGTGTATTCGCTGTCTGACAAATCAAATGGTGGTATTCAAATCTGAGACAACAAGAACATTCGCGAAAAAGTGCTGAAATGAATATTTTGATCTGTAGGTCCACATTAATCAGAAAACACGAGGATTAATCTGCTCTGCTCAAGTCTAAGTGTGTATGTGCTCAAATGCATGTGTGTAATAGTGTGTGTGTGTGTGTGTGTGTGTGTGTGTGTGTGTGTGTGTGTGTGTGTGTGTGTGTGTGTGTGTGTGTGTGTGTGTGTGTGTGTGTGTGTGTGTGTTTGTACCGGCCTGCACAGGTGTCTATGCAAATCTCGCATTGTGTCCAATTAAAGTACCTCCTCTCTGCGCTCCTGCTGTGTTTCCCTTGAAGTCCACAGTGTTGACAGCAGCAGCAGAGGAAACGTTTCTTGCCCACAATGGCTTTCAGAGATTGTTGGAGAGATTGTTGGTTTTGAAGTTCTCTTTGAGTCAAGTTTTGTCAAGCTGGCAACTTCTCAGCAGAGACATGAGTACACAAGCAACCAGAGAGGCACGGACACAAACACAAGCAGATACATGCTCAGACACTCCTCCAGGTTCTATAGCAGTGAAGTGGGGAGAAGAAGGAGCCGACACAAATAGAGAGACTAAGTTAGAGTGCGACAAACTAGAGTGGACACGAGGAGGGAGGGTGAAATTACAGAGATGCTGTCTCACATTCGCTCCAAGGCCACACAGGAGAGGGTTGTAGGAGACATCTGTATGAGGAGCAGTGAACTGTGCTGAGCATGTCTGGATTGCTGATGGCAAAGAGTAAGCAGGTGGCTCAGGGGGAAAAGATGGAATCATTTAACTTTGATCATGAGGCTAAAAATCGCCCCTAACATGAGATGCGCTCTATGAATTACACATAATTGCATGTGCAGGAGAAGGCTGTTGACCGTGAGTATTCATCAATAATGTGCATGTCTAAAAAAAATGACAGTATTTTTTGTTTTTTCTGAACTTTGCGAGTTAAACAAAAAACTCAAAATCTGCTTCGCCTGTTTCTTAGTGCTCTTTTAATAGCTATGTTTGAAGAAGATGTATGAGTTTCGCCTGTTATGGAAGCGAAAAGTAGGACAAAGGTAATGTCTCACCTCATCCAGGTAGCGAACAAGGGCAACGCATGTGTGACAAGTTATTTATTTTTAGCTAATTAACGTCCAGCTTTGCTTCATGTTGCCTCACGAACAACACAGACAGAGGGCTAAAAACAACATAAGCACCAAGAGAAGTAGAGTGAAAACACGAAGGGAACTTTTTTTTAAAAATCTGAGGTGCAGTTGAGCGGGATGATCTATTGCACCTTTGTCTTTATTCAGTGGGTGACAGACTGGAAATGAGGAGAGAATATAAAGGGGATAACATGCACAAATGACTTGCAGCTGAAATTGTACTGGGGATGTTTCAACAGCATGAGCCAAAGACCACTAAAGCACATTTATATGATGGTGGTAGCAGCTGGTCTCTCTACAGAATATTGTTTTACATATAAAACATAATATACGATAATGTGCTGGAAGCAGTCGGTATTACCCAGCGATGTTGGCCAGGGAAAACTCTAAACCTTTGTGAGCCGAGAAACACTGGCCTTTTTTCATGGGCTGAATCTTTCAGAAATATGCAGTGGGTTTACAAGTACTTCATCTTTCTTTTTTTGCAAAAATAACCCCCCAAAATGTGCAGATACGTGTTTTTATTGAACAGTAGGATCGATGGAGTTTGTACACCTACAGCACTAAAATGCTTGACCTATTATAGTTTTCTCCATAATCTGTGCACTTCTCTCTTGAAATCTGCACATTATTTGGTTGATACTTTAATGTAATTTAAGTACAAAGACTTTCATATTTATGCATGTAAATTTCAATTTTGAAATATTGATGAACATATAGAATTTAAATTGACTTTAATATATTCCAACAACAAATACCAGCCTACTGGTTCCTTTTTGCTTTACATTTTTATATAATTTTTTCATAACAGTGACTTCTCCTTCCTTAGCTTATATCAAGCTATGGAAACGTGATGTCAACCTGCAAGGAGGCCCCAGGGCAAAAATGGGAACTTGTTAAGGTGCTGTAATTTGGCCCAACAACTGATAAAATATGCACCATTTAAATTTTTCAGCACCTCCAGGTTCGTCCCTGCATCGCCCGGTTGCCAGCAGAGCCTTGGTAACTGCTCGGGGCAGAACATCCTCTGTATGTGATTCATATTCGTTATTTATTCAATTTACAAACACACTACAAAGTGTGCCCATGATAATCACAAGCAGTGAAGCACACCTAATTAAGCCTAAAGGTAAACTAAAAACACAAAGCTTTAGAAAGTTACTCTTAACTTTCTGATTTCATTTCTCTCAGCCAGGTTGTGCACTTTGGCTGCGCCTCGCTCTAATTTCAACTTTGCATTATTATTTCAGCAGCCCAGATAGCCTGGCAGTAATGGTGTGAAGAAAGGAATGAGGATATTATCACAAGACCATAAAACATTGGTCTCCCTGTAGAATCTCTGCAGATCGATATCAGGCAGATGTGCAGTGAGAATCCAATGACCTGCTGACATTCAGCTGCTCACTCAGAGCTCCGGCTGACAAGCAGAGGAGGTGGAGTGCTTGAAAATGTTAGTTTTAAATGGGCCTGAGAGCACATTAGCACAGAAATATGACAAATATTGTAACATTTTGGATCAAATAATAGTTCTGCGGACAAACGATTATGCTGAATAAATGAATACACTGAGCTGTAATGCCATTATTTCAGACAACAAAAGGTAGCATGGTGAGTTCTCCTGGTTCCTTTCAACTCTCAGAATAAAGAGATGAGTCAGTGAATAGATACTCAGTGGATGGCTAGTGAGAAGCGATTGTTTTACAGCAAGAGGCAAATAAAGGGACTGTCTCCAAGTGTTGCCCATGCATATGAAAGTCCTCTTTTCTGCGATGTTCAGCTACTGATCTTAGCTGTTGACTTGGTTTGCTGCAACTACAGACAGCACAAGGGGCAAATTGGATCTATCATGTATTCTGCACGGCAACTCAACTCTCTGCAGGCAATAGCAGTTTAGTAGTTAATTTGCCCTGGACTACACTGCAGATACTGTGAAGTTCAAGGAAAACCTTTGAATGGGACAATTAGTCTCATCTGGACTTTACATTAACAATCTATCTATAGTGTTTTACATTTCATCTGTTTATTCTGTGAGTTAAAGCCTTGCTCGTCATTGAATAGAAGCCTTATTATGTTTTTCTAACATTAGCTGAGAGAGGAAGAGAGGAGATAATAGGAGGAAACATGAAGAGAATGAAAGGTAAGAACGGGAAGGGAGCGAGGACAGGACTGTGATTTAGTGGGAAGGGAGTGAAAAATGAGAAGAAATCTAAGAAGAAGATGGAAGGAAAAAAGCAATACAACTAACTGAAAAGGGAGGGATATGATATGAGAGTAGCTTTAAAGAGAAGTAGGATGAGAGTTAAAGGAGGATAAGAAGACTATGTGGGGAAAATGTGGCGGGGCACTGATTAGAAAGGCCATTAAGTTTGATGTGTTACATAGAGGAGATGGAAAAGCCACCTCCCAAAAATACACTGAGAAGTTTTAAATCACGAAATACATTTTGTACAAGCTGGAATCTTTTAAATGCAAACACTTGCCAGAGAATCACGCCAGCCTCATTCAAACGTTCCTCTTCTCTTCCCTCTTGAACCGATCGTGTATCTGTTTGGTGAGCGGCGATTAGATCAGTCAAGTCTGTTGGACACATCCTGGCCGTCTGCAGATGTGTACTGTGGGTGTGAGCGAGGGAGAAAAACAGAATATCAGAAAACATATTGGAGAGGAAAAGACTCGAGAGCAACATGAATGCCTTTCTGAGCAGCTTAGTGATGTGCCAGAGGAGAGAGCTCACAGAAAATAATTGGATTTCATTTTTAGTCCGCGGGCGAATAAAAAAAACAGATGCATGCTGTCTCCTTGGAGCTCCTGCTACAGGTATCATAAAGGCCGAGAAATGTCTGAGATCCCTCTAAGAATTCATATAGTACACAAAGAGATGTCGAACTCTTGGTTTTGATGACACACGGAATCCCTTAGTACCTCATAAAAAAAAATGCCCTTTCACTTTCTGCACATGGAAACAATGTTCTAGATTGGTTGGGGAGTGATGCTGCTGTCACTTATATGGATACAGAAGCTGTATCAGAAAAAGCTGGCATCTCCACTCATTCAAGTTTATGTTTCTTTCTTGTCAAATCCACATCTCCTCAGTTGTGATGACTAATTTATCACAGTGATCTGTTATTTGCTCATCAACACCTGTTGTTTACTGACAGTGAGGCCATGTGGTGAAGCAGTAGATTAGTATGCACTGAAGATTCCTACTTTAGCTGCTATAATGACACCTGTAATGATGACAAGATGGTCAGCCACTACATCTGCATCAGGAAAAGGTGCATATCTATTCAAAGCATCTCATATGGTAATTTATTCTACCTAACAGGGCCTCTGGTATGTGTGTGTTTTTTTCAATATCTATAGTGGAAACGAATATTCATTTGTAATAAGATGGGAAAATAAGTGTGACATAATTGTGGACATGCTGTTTGACTCCTTACCAGTTTTCCAATTTTCGCCTTTGCTTTAAGGTTGGAAAAAACTATTTTATGCCTCACTGTCAGACAGAATTACAAACAATACTTCACACTCTGCATCAGCTTGTTCCAGCTCTTAGTGGACTTTACAGTCAACCTGCAAGGAGGCGTGTAGACGTAACCACAGAAAGAAAGAAATAAGGGACTGCAAGACATGCTACCCAGCAGCAGGGACATACAGTATGATGCAATGCAGAAGAAAACAAAACTACAGCTTAAAAGTAGTGGTTAACAAGAATGTTTAAATCTTTGTAATATTCTATATACATATTTTTTTCAAAATAAAAGCACTAATATGACTATCAAATCTACATTTTTTCAGGTTAATCCCATACTCAGGGCTTAGCAAAATATATTTTTAAAAGCAAAAACAGTCCAAAACCAACACTTATAAGGGTTTTATAAACCTCATACTCCTCAGACTCCTGAAGAGCTTTGTATATCCTTGAGCCAAATGTTAAGCTAATATTTAACCCTAAGAGCATCCATAGAAGGTAAGTGGACTTCTTTTTTTTGGTGCTTAAAAATAATTTACCTCCCATCCAAGAGGCTTCTCCTATTCTAGCTGATGACTGGGGAGTCCTAGATGCATAAACTGTCAACCCCAGCCCACATTAACGCCCCAAGACTCATATATCTCAGGGAGGGCTCAAAGTGTTCATGGTGTTCAAACTTTCTGGGCACAGAAGTGCCTAATAAATGGTAAAGTGACCAAAAAACTTAAAAATTGGGCTTTCTGTTAACTCCTCTTCCAGTTTTCTATTATTTTTACCAACTGGAGAGTGTGGGAACCGTGTGTCAGACTCACAGCCTTGTTTTCTAATAGTTTCCAAGAGTTCACAGTTCATTTGGGGTTCTTTAAAAAACTAAATGCAGCTGTTTCCTTGTCTTAATTTTTCAACTATAATATTGCAGACGCCATTTGCCCCCTAGACGCTTTAGGACATGCGAAGGCTGAGGTCAGCAATGGCATTCACTATAACTCATCTTCTCACCACCACACATTTGAGCACTAACTTACACAAGTGCACCCATAACATAGATGGCTTCCTTCGTTTCTCTCTCAACCCTCTTCTCATTGAGAATCTACACAGACATTTTGCGTTGCACTTTAACCTGATATTTAATGCATTCTGGATGCCTGGTATATGTTCATAATATATTTTTATAACTTCAGAGTCCATTCTGGATCACATTTGCTCCTATCATACCATTTCTACATCAAGCTAAACACACTCCACACTTGAACGCACATGAAATGTCACTTGTTACCGTGAGTAGATTTTTAATATTCATCAACAGCCATTTGTGCGACACTTGAAAAACTTGTCCTTTGCTTCTCCCCCCGAGTCATGGGGTTAGGAGACTGTATGTGAAGCCCTTAATAATGTTTCTTTGCCTCAGTTTGTTTCAGATCTCTGTCTTCAAGCAAAATCCACCTGTAGATACAAAATGGCATGTCATGAATATTAATGTCAAATCTCCAATAAACATTAATGGGGCAGTGAAGGGAAAAAAACCCTGCTGATGAAAAAAAAAACACTCTCTTAAAGAGCCTGTTTTGCAGTGTGCAACTGAAGAAAAATAGCTTGTTAGAGTTATTTGACATAAAGTGGCCATCTAGGGACACAGACATTTTTACAGTCTATTAATCTATGAATAATTAAAAGCTCTCAGTTTTCCCAGAGGAGATTACAGCACTTTGTCTTTCAATACAGTAACTTGTTTCATGGTGTCCGAGTGCAGCACACTGCAGCCTCTATTGTCAGGAGGCTCTGAGCCCCCAAAAACTGAACACCTGCACTAAATTTTACAAACAGCCAAACAAAATAGGTCAGAAAAGAGGCTGCAGTACTCCTGGTATTGGTTTTGTTTAATTGGATACGACAAAAATATGCAACTTTCCATTCCTTTTCACTTGTTATTTTTATTTCAAAGTGACAAGAGATGATTTTCCTTTTCAGTTCCTTTTACCGCAGATAAGATTTTTTTTTTCCGAATATCTTTTACACAGGAAAGTATTAAAATCATTTGTCATTATTCTGTCACTATTGTAATGCAACAGGATTGAGGATACACAGATTTTTTTCCAGTTTTCTGAGCAGTGAGGTGACGTCCAAACAGCAGATGTTATTGCTGCTTTGCTTGCTTTGAGATTTCAAATGTTCGCTTGCAGAGCCGGTGACAGTAAACAATGCTTCTGCGTGCAGATGACAAAAACAAATAGTTTCCAATCTCATCAAAGCCCGCACGAATTGAGGTGGATTTAGACCCAAGCTGCCACCAGCGTCAAGTGTGTAGATAAAAATATTCTGCATTTCTTCCACATTAATGATTATTCTGATGTTGGAAACGGGCTTATTTGACTCTGCTGGCTCAAATATGGGTGCGATGCTGTTAATCTCGATGCCTATGTTGATATCTGAGATGAAAATCAGCTCAAATCGTGATAATTGACAATGTAGATTAAAAATAAAACAGCTCAGATAAAAATTAAAGTGCACATTCGCATAAAAGTGAGCTTTAAGAGGCGGTTTGAAGAATATGCTGATTTAGCCCATCAGGAGGGCGTTCAAAACTGAGGAGAACGACAGTCTTTTCACTGTTATCAGCAAAATTCTCAAATTGATTCTAAAACTCACAGGGAGACAGAGAAGGGAGGAATCTGTGGGTGTAGTAAGTGTGCTGTCTCCTGTAATTAGATAAAAAGCCTCTCAGCAGCCTTCATGAGCTAGATGCAGCTGATTGACTGGTGGAAGCCCACAATAAAAGGAATTGTATTGGTCCAAATGAGATTCTTTGAAGGTAGGTGATTGTCCAAAAAAACTCCTTTTTTTGGCTGAAGAAGAAAATACATAATTCTAATCATGTGGTTTCCAAATGAAATGTAAATTTTCCCAACTCGTCAAGATTTTGGCTTTTTTTTTCTTATCTCTTAAATCAAAATAATGCTTTCAGCCATGGTTTAGAATAATTACAGATTTAGTCCTCAAGATCCCGTCAAAGGGATTTAATGACATGATAATGACTGTATACGATAAAGCAACAGAGATTTCTAAACTGACTTTTTCTTTCATCTAACTCTTTAATATCTCTCGTATTAGGTGACTGTGAAGAAGTGTAAGTAATTCTCTATGTAATAGAGGAGGTAATTCTAGTAATTCTACCATGCAGTAGTATAAAGGACGTTCCTGTATTACAGTAAATATCAGTGTCGCCATTGAAAACTACATATAGCATGAAGCAAGATTTGATCACTCACTGATGCCCTGTAGTAGTGATGACCAAATGACTGAGAGACTCCTCTTTAGAGCCTTGGTGCTCAACTTATTGCTCAGATCTGAGCTGATATTTTTTGTTGGGCATTTCATTTAAAAGTGTATCGAGTTCCAGTGTTAATTGCTCACAGTCAAGAACAAGACAGCACGCTGTTGTCCTGAAGTGAAGATGGAGGTTACTGAAGTCAGCAGTCTCATTTACTAACTGATTCCCAGTTGAAGTTAGCAAATTTGTGAGAATTATCACCCCAAATATCTATGCAAAGACTGTTTATTTGCAACCGAAAATTTGTGACTGTGCAGACTTTCCACACATGTACCAGGAAATCAAGTAATGCTCAAAACAAATATAATGTACAAGGAGAGACCTTATCGTTAACAGAGTACAAGTCGTAGTCACTGTCCGAATTTGGAGCCCAGAGTCAAAGGGAAGTTCTAAATTCTCCAGAAACTCTGTGCTATGTCCACCCTCTATGATCCCCACAGCTCATAAATAATCTCTGACAGGATGCTACTGGCCAGTCTGTAAGTAGCTGCTATATCTTGCAAAAATAGCCCCATGATTTTCAGCACGAGGGGCAGTACAAAGGTGAGATTGCAGTATGTGAAGATGGTGAGCAGCAGTACATGTACAACTAGCTCTGCTGCTTCCTTAGCAGCTGAAAGGCATACCTTTACCCAGGGTCAAAGTCTACCTCAGGCATGGTAGAATTTTTTAAGAACAATTCTCTTTTCGCTCTCAGTGAGAGGTAAAGCAGCAACATTTGACTATAGCTAGACAGAAAACTTCTATTTTGCAGGTTAGTCATGATATTACCATCTTGAAACACCCTGCTGAAGTCTGATTCATGGAACTACAGTTCGTTCCTGGGCTTGTGCTTCTTTCAGGATTGGGCTCTCACTCATATCTGTGGTCTTACATCTCCAGGTGCAGCCATTACTCACTGTAAATAAGGAAATTTGCATTATTCATTCAGTAGTATTCCAATTGGCTGGAGGTGAACCTGGGGCCACTCTTACAGCCTATTGGAATAGGTGTCTTCATGAATAATGCAAATCTTATGTAAATAGCTTCTGAAACAGCTGGAGGACAGAGTGGCTGTGAGGAAAGATGGATTTAGAGAAACTTTAACAACTTTTTGTGAATAAAATGCCACAAATTGGTTTAAAATACACTCAGTATATCTGAAAATTAGTCAACAGGGCCACAGGATCAGATCTTTAAAAAAACAGACTCTGCAAGAAAGCTGGGAGCCAATCCCTGTCCTGAAATTCCTATATTAGGCAAGATAAACAACTTGTATTAATTAGAAATGCGAAGAGGCAGAGAGACAATTTGGGACACAATAATAAAAGAGTGAAAAATACACAATGAGACCTCTTCTGCAAATGACTGCTGAATTTTCAAAACAGCAGAACAGGTGCAGGTAATAACATTAAAATTGCTCCTTTCCATTCAGGTGTGCCAAAAGCGATGAGCCAGCATGAACAATAGCAGTATATATTTGTTATTGCCACACATAAATAGAATACTAATGTGCTTAAGAAGTTCAAATGGAAGGGAGAAAGGTTTGTCATGGACCATTTCTTTCTCTTTCAGTTCCTCAATAAGGCGGTCAGTGTCAACATAAAGGACGGTCAGACTGCCTGGTAGAAATACAGAATTTGTTTAACTGCAGTGTCCCAGAAACTTTTTAAACTGTTCAGAAACATTGTTTCATCACCTTGACACTACATGACCCAATTTTATAAGAAGTGTTTATGGGCAGAATTTTGACCTGATGACATGCTGTTTGAAAAATTGCCCAAAAAAAATCGCTTTTCTTTTGGTGGAAAACAAGGAATTTACTTTTGGTTTGTATCTGTGATTGCTGTAAATCAGTTTGAATTTCTGTTCATGCAGTTTTACAGGAATTTCTTCAAAAGAATGTTGGGCTACTCTGATCTAAGAAACAATGTAGAATATTATATTTCACATTTTTTATAGCTTTTTTCAAGCTTTGCCCATATAATATATAAAACATGAAGTATTTCCTTTTCTGGCAAAACAATGCCTTACAGTCATTTGTAAGACTGGCTAAATTTGAGGCAAAATGAAGGGTTAAGACTTCACTACTTCCTTACATTTTTGGCATCAAGGTGCAGTATATTTTAGCATCAATATAGCAGCAAAAAGTTATTTTTCATGTAAAGATACAGGAGAGTAATAAAGTCCTTAGTAGAGAATGAACTCACAATCCATCATGTGTGTGTAATCTGACCTTGTCTGTTCTATGTATTGGTAGCTGGTCCAGTCGCACATGCATGTTAGTGCATGTTAGTGCATGTGTATCCCTCCCTTTGAAACTGTTGGTCCTGTTACAAGCACATTAATCATACAAACCATTAACTACACATTTGAAGCGTCTTCTCCATTTTTCTGGGTTACCAGGTGATGAGTCCCACCCCATCTAAGTTAAAATTGGTCGGCAGATGAAGAGGCACAGTAAAGCAGGAACATAAAATGGGAAAGATAAAGTGATTAAACGTAATCTAGCAGAAAATACATTTCCCTATAAACATAATTGAGAATGTAGTTTAGTTGTACAGTATGGTAACTTTGAGAGACTGGGTTGCATCTTGTGGATCTGAATGTCGCATACAGCACATTTAGTAACATGATAAGATAATAAAGGTGAGTGACAAAAAAATTGGAATAAAATGCATTATTATTGTTATAGACGCGCATATAGTAGTTGGATTGTATGGGACCACAAACAATGAGGAGGTCTAAGGGGAAAAACACATTCTGAAATGTTTTGTGTGCCATAGAGTTGTGAAACAGAACTTTAGAAATCTCATTCTGCTTTTCATTAATTCTGAACATGAACAAATTAACTTGTTTAGCAAAAATATTCTAGATACTCCGGGTCCTAAAAAGAGACAAGGGCTTGTTTCAAAAGTCATGCGGGCAAAAGTGTGTTTTAAAAAAAAAAAAAAAAAAAAAAAAAAAGTATCTAAAAACTGCAACAGAGGCACAAAAAAATAGTTAACAAGCTTCTACTAATACTAATTAGAATGTGTTTCCTGATCATTAAATAAATATTGAGGATAGAACACAAATAATAGTGGTAATATAGTTATTTTTGTATTATTATTAGGTAGTGATTTTTCAGTACTAACAAATCTTAAATAAACGAATAACATAAATTGGCCCAGAAATAAATCAAACACACACCATAAGGACCCAGTTAAACACAAAACAGGTCTGTAAACGTTTGATCACACACAAACGTTCAACCTTTAGACAAACACTAAAGCTTCAACTTCTTCTTAGCTGCAAAGCATTAATAAGCGGAGTCATCCCAGAAGCGTATTCATGAAAAATGTGCTGGAAAATAGTGTCACAAAGTTACTACAGAGACTGTTGCATTTTTCTCCACCATTATCGGACAATTAGTTCCTTCCATTTATCACACACACTGGGTTCAGCCTTTTAAGCGACTTATGTGAAAACGCTCTCTATCACAGGTACACATACACTGTATCTAATGCATGTGGCCAATGTTCCCTGTAATTTTTCATGAGTCTGAGCAAACACACAAACTCCCTGAGCGTCCCTTGGACCACTGTGAGCAACATCAGACGTGTGCACTGTGGTCACACCAGCATCACATCCATTCAAGTTACATGGTTCATTAAAAGAATCAAATTACAGCATTTACATTTCTGTTAAAACACTTTGTCAACAGCAGCCAGTTGAAGGCTGCAGTGATTTTAGTGACACTACAATGTATAAGAGTGAAGTTATTGAATATTTGTCTCTCTTTACTGTTGCAGCGGTTTTGCAAATTGCAGACGGACCCTGTTCACTCCATAGACACCAATGTTATTCCTGTAGCTTGAAAGACAGCTACTTTTGATAAAACTGGGCTTGTAGCACATTGTCTGCCTTGCAACAATGGGAAAGAGGCACCGTTTATGTTTTGACAACCTATATCTAATGAGTTATTGATGCTGGAAGTCTGAATCTGTGAATATCTTTCCAACTTTACTGAACTTGGGGCCACTACCACCTAAGGAGTGATATATTTAATTTTGAAAAAAGCATTTAGCCATACTTAAAGCTTTAAGGGCTTTATTAACACGGAACTAAAAATTTTGTATTGTTTTATTATCACAGGTTCTGTCTGAAAAGAGGTGGCATCATTTTAAACAGTGAAATCAAACTAATAAAATGTAATGACCAACCAGTGAGTAATACTGGATTCTGCAAAAACATAAACAACTTTTTTAAAAATCTAAATCTTATCTTAACACAGTTAATGTATTAACTTATTTTTGTGTGTATGCATGTATTTATTGATTTATTTAGTACTGTTTACATATCAGAGTTCTGAGTTAATTTTTCTTAAGATAGACAAAGGCCATTTATTGATTACATATAGGCTCTTAAATGTTTATTAAAAACTAAAAAGCATTTTAAAAAAAAAACAACTTAGGCATTTATTGAGTCACTAAAATACTGTAGAGTACAGACCACATCAGCATGATTATAAGCATCCTCTGGTAAATTAACAACCAGATACTGATGTCTCTCACCATATGGACTTCAGGAGATGACTGGGGGATGATAAACTGTGACCTACTGGTTGGGTTCTCTCTGTTCTCATGTTTCTTACGTTTGTCCCCTGACAGCCGGGTCCTAATGTTTTTTGAGCAACACACCATACTATGACATTTTTACAATGATGGTTCTACTATGGAACCAGTTTGACATGTTCAGGTGTTCTTTGTGTGAAAACTCAGAGATTTCAGGTATCAGAAGGTGGTTTTCAACTTTCTTTGTTAACTTTCTGCTTCAACTTTAAATTAAATTTCCTTCACTAACCCAGCCCTCTGGACTTCCAGTAAGCTGCGTTCCTATTGGCTGTCCAGGTGGCTGCTTGGTGTTATCAGGAACACCTGAGCAGCTTGGTGTTATCAGGAACACCTGAGCAGCTCAGTGTCTTCCTGCTTTATTTGGCTGCAGACAAACATTTCCTTTGCTTTTCTTCACCAGTGAACCGGGTTTGGCTCCGTTGCTTTAATTTGTTCTTTAGGCGTTGGCTTTCAGCTTCCAGCAGTAAAATAGACTTTAATGTGTTTCTTGGTGTGTTTTAGGGCTTTGTACTGGATAGTTGTCTTGGTAAATGAGGTTCTTTAGCCACAGTTAGCACATGGTGCTAATGTGTGCAGTGATTAGTGGATTTGGTGCAGCTGAGTTGTGTCTTTATCTTGGCTGTAGTGAGTCTTTAGAGGTTTTTGGTCAGACACATTCTGTATTCTTGATGTGAACCAACGTTGGTTGTCCAGAAGGTAAGAGTTCCTGTCCTGATTCTCTGTTCTCAGAGGTTCTCTGGTAGGCTGCAGGAGACTTTAGCGTTTGGGTTGTGCTAGTTTGGTTTTTGTATGGTTTCATTTGGACGACTATCTTGGGGCCCCTCCATGTGGTTTAGTGAGGTTTTCTGCAACAGTTCTACAAAGCAACCTGCAGCAGAAGAGACTTTGAGAGTTTTTAGGAAGTTCTGGAGACCAGACTTTAGAGCAGCAGAAACATTTGTCAGCAGTTTGAGCAGGAGAAGGTGAGCTTCAGAGTAGAAATGAGACAGAAACCTTCTTGACCCGTGTGGTGAGGTCCTGTACCAAGAGTTTGAGCAGGTTGTGAAGAGTCTGTAGTTCTTTGGTCTGAAAACACAAGAAGAGTCGACTCATTAAAGGAGAAAACAGGAGATATTGTTGGTTCTTCTGTCACTCTGCAGTTTCCTTAGACTGAATATCAAGTTTATGTTTTAAATGATTTACCATGTGAGCCCAAGAAGACTTCAATAAACTCCCTCCATCCCCTGGACACAACATATTTTATTGTATAATCATGTTAAATCTTTTTTTGTTTGTTTCTTTTTGAGTTTTAATCATAGTTTCAGCATAGTTTTTTCTCTCTGCTTGTTTAGTTTTGTCATCTGTGTGAAAGGTGCAAAAAAAATAAAGTTGAATTGATAAACTGAATAATTGACTAACTCATGATTGTGACAACAGAAGTATTTTCATTGTGATTTAAGGGTTTGTTTCATTTTTAAGGTTGGGGTTAAAATCTTGACAGAAAAAAAAGATTAAAGAAATAAACTACAGTAAAAAAGTAATTAAATCAAAGGAAAAAACATTTAATATAATAAGACTTTTAAAAACAAAATTAAACATTAAATACAATTAAATTATATTAGACAAACTATTTAATTAGATAACTAAACGGAAGATACAAAGCATGTAATTATGAAATTAAACAAAAATTTTTAAACAATAATATTAAACATTAAAGATGAAATATTTTAGATAATTAAACATTTAAAAAATACAATTAAACAAGAATATTACACATTTAGAAAAAAACTAAACATTTAATTAGATTATTAAACCTTTAAAAGTCAAAACATTTCATTAGAAAATTAAATGTTTAATTAGAAAATTAAATCTTAAAGACAATAAAACTTTAAATAGGAATTAAACAGAAAATACAATGAAGCATTAAAAAAGAAAATTAAACATTAAAAGGTGGTAAAACATTTAAAAAGAAAACAAAGATTTAATCGAAAAATTAAACATTGGGACAGAAAAGGAAAATTTTCAAACAAGCTGATAAAACATTTGAAAAAACAACAATTAAACATTAAAAAGACAAAACATGTCGAAATCAGATCAGACATTAGAACAGAATAAAAGGTGAGAAAAGAGCAAAACTAAACATTTAATAAGAATCAAACTAAAGACAAAACATTTGAAAAGACACCAGTTAGACTTCAGAAGATCAAATTAAACAGAAGAAACAATAAAATGATCAAAAAGAGCAAAAACAGATAAAGTTCTTAAAGTGTTTTCTAGTCTGAAATGAAAACATCAAGTTGTTTCTTCAAACATTTCCTCTTTCTATGTTCTTGGTTTGATTGTGGATAGATTTACTAAGAACTCATTTAAGAAAACTGCTTTCCAGATAAAGTCTACTAGTAGTTGAAGGCATTGATCAAACTAATGTTACCTTCTGATCTCCACAAACTTTACTGTTCAGTGAAGAGAATCAAAGTTTGTTGAGGATTTCTAAAAAACCCACAGGTGAAGGTCTGAGAAGAACTCAGATGGATGGTCTAAATGTGAAATCAAGACTCATGGTCACAAGTTTTAAGGCTTCTGTTAACCATAAAGTTCAAACTAACAGAGAAGTACTGAGAAACTTTTAAAATTTCAGTCCTCAGACTGTCTAAAGGTTCAAACTAACAGAGAACTACTCAGGAACTTAGAAGATATCAGTCCTTGGACTGTCTGAAAGTTAAATCTAACAGAGAACTACTGTGGGACTTAGAAAATTTCAGCCCTCAGACTGTGTGAAAGCTCAGGTCCTGAGGTTCGGGAGGTGTGGAGGCTTTGGAAAGTCTTGGAACTGAGGGTTCAACCCTCCAGCACAAAGGCTGAAGTCCAACCTCCTGAGAAAAACGGTCGAGTCGAGGCTCGAGTTAAAAAAAAAAACTCGAAAATGGCAAAAAATAGATGATAAATGTGCAAAAAAAAGAAGAATTAGTATCTGAGCGAATAGCTCAGGGGATAAGAAGACAGACTACCAACTGGAAGGTCGCAGGTTCGAGACCCGCCACCGGCCTTTTTCTTTGTTTGTCTTTGTCAGAATTTTGAGAAAACTTAAGAAGGGTCTGGTCTTGAACCAGCGACCTGCAGCTCCATAGGCAAATCCTTAACTCACTGAGCTACAGATCAGATGAAAAGAAATAAATTCGTCGTCCCTTTGACATCGTAGTTCGTGAAGTGACCACATGGGCAGAGCCAAGGCGGAGTCTGGGTGGAGTCAGGGCGGAGAGTAGGCGGGGAGGTGGGTGGTGGCCTCCCCCCTCTACTCCCCCACCTCCCCCCACCACCCACCACACCTTCCCCCGCCCGACAAGTTCTTCGAGTCTCCACGAGTTCTTCGAGTCTCGACGGGTTTTCCCAAGTTTCTGGAGTTACCACGAGGTCGGAGGCAGAACAAGTTGTCATGAAGAGGTGTTGAAGTCGGTCAGGATGGAGTGACTTTTTACAGTGACTGGAAGGAAGACCACTAGAAGACCAGATCTTTAACCACCATCCATAAAATCCATGGAGTCGCTCCAGAGAAATGAAGGGAGGTCAACTTTTATCAACCTCCATCCACATGTTCAACTTGATATCTTTACTTGGAGATTTTTAGCACCACAAACCTTTAGTATCACACTTTATTATCATTTATTAGGACTTTAATGGAATCCACCAGCAGATTTAGTTTTTTTTGAGAAACTTTATTCTTGTCGTCGTGGGATTGCAGTACTTAAAACTGTTCCTTCTATTTGACCTCATGTTTATTAGTTTTAGTGGAGAAAGTTTTAATTGTCAATTAGTCTCTTAAAAACTAAATAATAAATTGGATTAGTCAAGAGGTTTAAATTTCTTACTTTGCCATATTTTAAATATGACAAAAAAATATAAAAATAAAGTCTTGAGACAATTTGACCTGTAATTAGCGCTATATAAATAAAATTGAATTAAAATTGTATGTATCTTGTGATGTTGGAGTAATTCAGCCATATATGTTAGAAAACACATTTTCTTTGTCCGTTAATTTGTTGATTGTTTTCTCCAGTAACTCATTTCTTGTTTTTGTTTATAAAATGTCAAGCCAAAATACATTCAGTTTACTGTCATAAAAACCAAAAAGATTTACATTCATGATGCAGGAATCAGACAGTTTTTCACTTTTTATCTTAGTTTAGTCAGAAAGATAGTTGATAATGTGTGAATTGTTGCAGCTTGTGAGCCGTAGAAGGTTTTAATCTTTGGGGCTGAGTGTCAAAAAACATTTAGAAACCAACATCAACAAAGCACTCAACAAAGATTTGAACATCATTAAAGGGAAATCCAACTTTTGCATGACAACGTCTAATTAAAGGACATTTATTTCCAACGTAATTGTGTGATATTCATCCTCTGGAGCTTTCTCTTCACATCGTCTTCCACCTGGACTGGTTTGGTCGGGAGCATGTGCAACAAACATTTGAAAAACTGCACTTTAACATCAATGAATGACACTGAAGTTTAATCTCTACATAAATGAGACTGAGTCTGGATGTGCTGCTCTTTCATTAACTCCTAAGTTTAGGGAAAGTTAAAACAAAAGAGGACAGTTCAGATGAGACTTGAGAATGAGCTTATTTTGAACAAACATCTCAGACTTTCTGAGCTTCAGCACCTATAGCAAGATAATTTAACAACAAGCAACTCAAGAGATCCAGAAGTTGGAGAGAGTTAGCTTTAGCTGAGCCAAAGAACATGTGGGACGCTAACCTAGCAAACATTTCAGACTTTTCTCTGTGAATTCTGAGAAATAATTTACTATTTAATGGCAGAGCTACACATCTGAACTCAGTCTCATGAAAACAGACTCTAATTCAGTGTCATCCATCCATATTAAAGTGCAGTTACCCAAAATGTTTGTTGTATGAGCTCCAACAAAACCTGTCCAGGTAGAAGGCCACTTTGACAAACAGGAAGTGGACGATTCCAAGCAGATTTATAGAAGGGGGAACCGGACTGTACTAAGTTTGGTCGAGTATAGAGGGGTGTTTTGTGGGTTTTTAAGGCTGATAATGATTATTAGTGAGACATTTGGAGTAGATATTAATTTGCAGTAAATTAAAGTATTTAAAATCTTGGAGTTAAACTTTGAAGAACACAAACTTTAACAGAAAACTTTGTTGATACGTTTTTGTTTTGTTTACAGATGTTAAGTTAAAGGAGTTTTATTCGTTACGTATAACCAATCAAATCACTCCAGAAGACAGAGTGACCACAGGTAGATAAAGGTTCAGAGCCAAAGTAGCACCATTTTTAAATGTATTTATTACCGTAAATCAGTAAAAAAATAAAATACTGATAATCAGTAAATCAGTCAGCCCACAATTACTACAATTCTACAGTTGATGTCTCTTTCCTTTGACTTGTTATTTGTACAATATACAATGTATATGATGGCGTTTTTTCATCCCAAAGGCTATACTATGATGTTTTCTAAGCGACATACGATGCTACTCTGTTTGTTCTGGCCCTGCACTCCTCCTCTGTTGTTTTCTGGATTGTACTCAGCTGCATGCCTTCGTCCACCCGGCCTCCGTTGACTCGTCCCGCCTGCCGTCTCTGGAGCTGAAGCTGGATTGGAACAGACCAAAGTACAGTCCAATCACGATGCCAGCTGCCTCTCAAAAGGCTCCTTCATCTGGCAGGTGGCGGCACTTCTTCTGAGGGGAAGCTGAGCTGGCCCGGCAGAACTTTGGAGATGTGTTCCAGTGGTTGGTGGATGTGTGGGGAGAGAGAGAGGGACCTTTGAATTGTTCAGAAAGGAAAACAGGGAACCCATTGGTAGTTTTAGTTTAGGGTGCTACTGCGGTGTGTTTTTGGGTTTTAAGAGGTGAACAGGAAGAGTTTTTTTTTTTCGTATTGATTATCTTTTACTTTGTTCCTGGTTGGAATGCCCATCAATGTCAACATGAAGTTCACTTTTAGTTCTGTTTATTTATTTTTATTTTACTAACACCCATTTGTTTTTAACCCTCTCACATGTTGTGTTGTTGTAAACTTACTCTTTCAAATAAATACTCGTCTAACCCTCTGAAAACCAGCGTTTGGACTATTTTTGTGTTGCTCCTCACCTACTGACAGCTGTGGACTAAAGGCTATACTGTGACGTTTTTAGAGCGACATGCTATACTGTGACGTTTGTTGGGCGACACTCTATACTATAGGCTTTTTAAATTGACATATTACTGACCTTTTTTTGTTTTAGTTTTTTTTGTTGTTTTTTAGCAACATATTATAAGAATTTGAACAGTTTTAAAATTTACTATACTTGTGCAATGAAATTATTATTCTATGGCATTTTTTAGATGACATATTATACTCTGATGTTTTCTTGAATTACATACTATTTTGACAATATACTGCACTATGACATTTTCTGAATCACATATACATGACAATTTTAGGCAACATCCTATCATTTTGCGCTTTTTGAACCACATAATAATCTATGTTTAGTTTTTCTTTCTTGCCAACATGCTGTACTATGAACTACAGGCCATACTATGTTATTCTTGAGTAAAGCATACTATACTGTGACATTTTCTGAACTACATCCTATACTATGGCGTTATACACAGAGTGCTTTGGTTACATGTTGATTTATAATCTAGATTTTTTTCTGTTTTGTTTTTTGACAGGATTACCACAGACCTGACAGAGAACACCGTTGACACCCACCTCAGGGAGACGCTGCCTAAGATCTCAAGGCTGCTTGGTCGTGGTCTTTCTGGCACGTACTCTTCCAAGATGAGCCGGGAAGTTTAACACTGATGGAATGACACCAGGTCTAAGCCGACAAACTTCCAATTCCTCCTCAACCCATAGTCTCTGGGAAACCTACATGGAGTAAGAAAAGTAGACAGAGAAGTAATTAAGTCTGTACACAACATATTAAAAAGAAATCATGCCAAAGGGCCAAAAGGACCAAAAGGGCCAAAGTCGTCTCCACCTGCTGAGGAGACTGAGGTCCTTTGGAGTGTGCAGGACTCTGCTCAGGACATTTTATGACTCTGTGGTAGCGTCTGCTATTTTCTATGCAGTGGTCTGCTGGGGAGCAGGGAGCACTGAAAGGGACAGAAAGAGACTAAACAGACTGGTCAGGAGGGCTGGTTCTGTCCTGGACTTTTCCCTGGACTCCATAGAGGAGGTGGGTGAGAGGAGGATGTTGGCAAAGCTCACATCCATCATGGACAATCCCTCTCACCCACTGCATGACACTGTGGGGTCTTTAAGCAGCTCCTTCAGCAGCAGACTGAGACATCCACCCTGCAAGAAAGAGCGCTATCGCAGGTCCTTCATTCCATCTGCTATAAGACTTTACAACATCAGCATCAGTGGCTGATGTTAACATAAACTGGACTATATCAGTAGCACCCCAAACCATAAAATTTGCACAGACATTCTTGCACTGCACATCTTTGCACTTTTAAACTTTATTTTTATTTTTTCTGTTAAGCCACTTTATCCTCATCTCTCACCCTTGTATATATTGTAAATATTATTACTATTGTTCTATTACTATTTTATTCTTATCACTATGTCTACTGTTACATAAGCTGCTGTAGCAATGTAAATTTCCCCTGGCGTGGGGAGAAATAAAGAACTTTATCTTTATCTTATCTAATAAATTAAATACAAAGAACCAAATTCGCCAATATACTGGAGACCAGAGCTATTTAATTTGATAAGTATAACCTTGTTTAGTAACATTTCAATTATTTGAGAGCAGTCCTAAAGAATTGCCTGTAATCCCAATCATAAAATGGGTTTGGAGGAAGAACATAGATGGTAATCTGGATATATATGAGTAGGCTTTATAACTACTATTGGTAGTATTGGTGGTAGTAATAGCAATGTGACTACTACTAGTAGTAGTGGCAGTACACTAACTACTGCTGCTGATACTGGCACTGCTACTACAAATTGTAATATTATTACAAATGCTGATACTACTTCTATGACTCTAACAGCTATTAATACTACTACTGCTTGTACTTTTAGTATTACTACTACTGCTTGTACAACTATACTACAGCTACTATTAATCATCTGGTATTTGGTTGTCAAGCTGCTAGCTCGCCTTAGTGTTTTGCTAGTGGCTAACTAGTTAGCTCTCGTAGCCTGAAAGCTCTCAACAAGATTTCATAATGAAAAAAGAGCCAAAAACTATTCTTACCTATGAAAAGTCATTCCAAGTTTCCTTGTCTCAATCATACGACGCAGTGTGTAATTGTATGCAGCACAGTGAGACGGCATACTTGTTTCCGTTTTTCACGCCGTCTACATCAACAGAATGCACTGAATCTTTGCCCCCACTAGCTTAGCCTCGCTGTAGCACTCAGCTCAAAGGGGCGTGTCCTATCTACTCATTCATATCTATGAGAACAACGATGGCTGCACATAAGGACGCCTGTCAATGACGTTGATTAGCTGCGTAAATACCATTATATACAGTCTATGGTAAATACGTATGTGAATCGCATCATTGGCTGCAGCAGCCAGTCACCGGTCACTCACTGACTCACATTGAAAAATAGCACAGAATGAATTGTTACATGTTTATTTTATTTACAATTTAGGTTGGATTTTTTTTTTGTGCGCTGCACAAATTTTCTGTGCGCGGAGACCATGTCAGCAGTGCGCAACTGCGCAGTTTAGAGGGAACAGTGCATGTGGCGGTGTCAGCATGGAGGTGCACACACATGCACATCCATCTCATTTCCAACAGGTTTAGCACATCATTTCACAGAATAAAGTGGAGCTTCTGTGCAGGAAGACAGAATGAAGAAGAGGCAGCAAGTTTCTGCAGATTAGATGCATATTCCCAGATGCTCAGGACTGACACTGCCTGAAAGAGCAGATGATTTGCCTGTAATTAGTTCAGATGTTAAAGTCTGTTAAGAACCATCTTTGATGAAAATATTTGTAGCTATTTCAAGTAATGTTCGCTGCTGTGGAAGGAAATTGAGAACGGTAGATTGGCCAAAGTCTGAATGGAACATGACTACTTTTCGAGAAGTTTGGTGACTGTGGCCATGCTAAGTGATGTCGACAGACTGAAACGGGCTTATGTGGTTTAGCTATGGACAGAGAGAGGTGCTGTTTGGGTAAGTGTAGCTCACAGAAACTCACAGGGGAGCTAATGTGCACACCTCCAAAATCCCAGCTACCCATTATGTGTCTCTGCAACGACGGTTGGTTGAGCAGAGAAGGATATCCAGGAGCACCAACGTGGGGCCAGCACCAAGCTATGAATTAATAAGAGTGCCAACAGCAAAAGCACACGCACGGACTATTTATTTCACAGAGGTTCAGAAGAGTTTCATTCTGGTTACTTCTTCATTTCTGCCCTCTTTTTAAACTTCACACTGTCTCCTAATGTTAATGTTATGTGCGGTGTGTTTTTGTACATTCCGCCCACATAAATGAAAAGAGAACACAGTGAACTGATTTCAAGGAGTTTAACACCATAGGCTGGTTTAACTGAGGTTATTATTTATCATTACCAATCTAATTCATATTTAGAGACTTTCAAAACATATAGTGACATTTATTAAAGCATATGTAGGATACAGTGTTTTGATAAACACGCTTATCTGCATTTTTGCTAGTAGCTAGATGGTGAATAAGAAGCCAGATTCACTCAGATGACGTAAGAACAGCAAGTTGTGGTTTTACATAAAATGAAGTGTTGTCATTTCTTGGCAAACATGGAACCACTGCTCTGAGCTGCTGGGTCAGGAAAAAATAGTGCCACATTTACAGTAGTTTAACATAATGTCAAAACACAACTTGGGTTTACATTCATGCTTTTGTACAAATTAACCAAAAAAAAACCATATAGCTTGTGAGCTTGGAAGGTGCTGGTAAAGGGACTTTTTATTTAAACTTTTGAACAAAGGCACACTTGAACTAGCTGTTATTGTTTTTTGTTTAAAGTGATGCATTACTTCACTTACATTTACTCGCTGTAGAAAGCAATTTGTCACTTTACTGCCTGTTTCATTACTTTTCCATTACTCCACAACATTGCTTGAGATGACTGTCAAGTAACT
Organism: Amphiprion ocellaris; assembly: GCF_022539595.1. Lineage (NCBI taxonomy): Eukaryota > Metazoa > Chordata > Actinopteri > Pomacentridae > Amphiprion > Amphiprion ocellaris. Next base: position 17,001,187 of record NC_072775.1, read on the forward strand.
GCTGTTGAATAATATGATATGAAGCTATAGTCTCATGTAACCAGACACAACTCTGTGATCACACTTGTTTGGTTCTTTTATCAAAGAAAAAAAACCTTTCTGCCATCAAAAACTTGCCACTTTCAGCATGTTTCCTCACCTGCTGTAGTTGGTAAATCATAGGTAAAACCTGTCATAATGAAAATAAGGCTCAACTACATGTGTAAGAGGCTCAAAGTGGCACTGCTAGTATCCTAAAATTCAGAACAAAAGTAGTAACTGCCAATAACCAACCAAAAATGGACTTATTAATAATTATGATCTGATTACTAAATCGAGAAACAGTAATGTGGTATCTCACTGCACGACATTTCTCTTGGGAAGAAAGCAGATATTTCCCAAAACAGCAAATTATTCCTTTAAAGTGACGCAATGCATTAAATAACTGTGTCTAAATATCAGCAGCAAAGAAAAATGTTTCGGTAAAATCATTTATTCCTCAGTAGCGAGGCGAGAAATGCTGTGGTTTCAGCGCGAACACCATCCAACCACACAAGTCAAACATCACATTTTTGATCACCGCACAGTGACAACACTCTGTTCACAGTGTGCAAATAATGGAGAAATCAGTCTACCCTTAACAGCAGAACTGAGCCGACCTGACACGATTTGCATTTCTGCTGAAGAGCTGACTGTAGATTCATCTCCTGGGAGTGCTGTAATTTGTCTGCAACTGTAATTAGTGGAGATACACACAAGGATGCGTAAAGCTGATAGGAAACCTGCTTTTCTTGCTTTTCAGAACATCAGATAAGTTACCAGGAGTCAAAGTGTTGAGGGTGGTTGTATTTGAATGTAAAACAGCTTATATACACCAACCTGGCAAAACATTATGCAGCAAGTGAAAATTTTGTCCTTATAGTTGATGTGTTAGAAACAGGAAAAATTGGCAAGTATAAGGAGTTTGATAAGAGCCAAATTGTGATGGCTAGACGACTGGGTCAGAGCGTCAAAACTGCAGCTTTTGTGGGGTGTTCTCAGTCTGCAGTGATCAGTATCTATCACAAGTGGTATAAGGATGGAACAGTGGTGAACCAGTGGTCACGGGCGGCCAAGGCTCATTGATGCATGTGGGGAGTGAAGGCTGGCCCTTGTGTTCTGATCCAACATGGATCAGACCACATGCTGGTTCTGATAGAAAAGTGTCAGGATACACAGTGCAACGCAGTTTGTTATGTATGGGGACTGCATAGCCACAGAGCAACCGCTCACCTAGGGAACACATGGTGCCAGAATGCACTATGGGAAGAAGGCTGTGTGGACGTTACTTTAACACGTAGCACCAACCTAAGCATTGTTGCAGACCTTGTACACCCTTTCATGAAAACGGTATTCCCTGACAGCTGTGGCCTCTTTAAGCAGGATAATGCACTGGGTCACAAAGCAAAAATAGTTCAGGAATGGTTTGAGGAGCACAACAACGAATTTCAGGTGTTGATTTGGCCTCCAAATTCCCCAGATCTCAATCTAATCGAGCATCTGTGGGATGTGCTGGACAAACGAGTCTGATCCAGGGAGGCCCCACCTTGCAACTTCCAGGACTTAAAGGATGTGCTGCAAACATCTTGGTGCCAGATACCACAGCACACCTTCGGGGATCTAATGGAGTCCATGCCTTGGCAGCAAAAAGGGGACCAACACAATATTAGGCCGGTGGTCGCAATGTTATGCTGATCAGTGTACAAAACTTTGACTGTGCAAATGAACATCTCATCAGGCTACTGTGTACTAGGATACATATGATGAACTAACTTTTATTCAGATGTCATTTTTTTATCTGAAATACAATAATCACATGAAACTCCACATTTGCAAAAATATATTGTGTAAAGGAATTAGATTTCAGCTTGGTTCTCAATATGTTTTTTAGTCAGTTATTCTCAGGAGCCCAGAACTGAAAGTGTGATCTTACAGCTGCTGTGATTCCACTGGTGTTGTGTTGCAGTGAGCAGCAGGGATTTCAGCTGCCATCGTGTAACGCCGGAGGGCTTTTCCACTCAGCAGTGACTGACCATGTGGATATGTGAGCTCTGTTTGACCTCATGTACCTTTCTCAAAGCAACTAAATTTACAGGGCAAACACTGTCAACTGGACAAGCCCAACCGGCTTACATTTCACACATGTGACATCCAGACAAGAACTAGACTCGAATACGGGACTTGAACACTTCGTCTTGCTGCTGACATGCTGTAACTGTTATTTCATTTTGGCAGTAAGCGATGATCTTTTTGACAAGTTGCCAATCCCACATGTACTTGAACCAGCACAGTGAACCTCAAACATCTCACTGCTCCCTCACAGGGAGTTAGGTGAGAAGATCGATATAACTCTTGTTTTTGTGGAAAATATGGAAAATAGAGCACCAGGTTAGCTTAAGTTAGTACAAAGACTGGGAACAGAGGGAAACTATAAACCTGGCTCTGTCCAGAGGCAACAAAATTCTGCTGGTAGCATCTGTAAAATTCAATAATTAACATGTAATATCACGTTTTTTTTTTTTAACTTGGTACAAAAACTGTAGAAATGGCAATTTGTCATTTTAAGTGGGGCTTTCATTAATTTGACTATCAGTATCTGAACATGTCAGTTTTGCGTCTGAATGAGTACCTTTTCTGTAAAAATCACAATGGCAAAGTTGCTAGGTTGGATATAGCAAGATTTACATGTCTGAACTGCATTCCAGACACTCACAAGCAACGTACTTCAAACTGTGTGAGACAATTTAGAGGATTATTAATCCACATATTAGGGCCAATGTTGGAGCAAAAACATCACAGACAGCATAAAAAGACATAAACTGCACGCCATAAGCATCTTTCCCATGATCTTTTCTCAAAAACCGAAATGTTCATAAAAATAAAGCTATTGTGATGACAGAGTGAATTTAATTCACAAATATTGCGTACTGTGGCTCTCTACAACATGCTGAGGGATATGTCTGAATCAAAGAACACTATTGTAAATGTGACCTATGTCTGAACGAGGGAGTACAGTCTTGATTGGAATCCATACATCCTTTCCTTTGAACAGTCATAAAACATACATACATATGTAAATACAAGTAGTGTAGAAATACTTTTTGCATTTTTGTTAAATTGAAGAAATTCGTAAAAAAAAAAAAAAAAATTCAAATCAAATAGAATAATATCAATCTTAATTTGTAACTGTGTCCTTAATGCATGTTTAACTGTATACCTTTGGTTTATCAGCAGCCAGCTGACACATGGGGATTACAGGATAATGGAATGTTGAGATTCCACTGCTTTTTTTTTTTTGGTAAGTTGTGGTATATTTACTTTGTGTTTGTGACATGCTAAATAGCAAACTCAGTCATCAAAAGCTGTTGGTCATTACACAACAAAAAAGATACAGCAGTACCAAACACAGGTGACATTTGCTGTTACTAAATTTCCCTTTTTTAAATGAATTGTTTTTAAAAACATTCCAACTGACAAGAAGACAGAAGCTCAAAACCATGAGGTAAATAATAATTCTGTTAATAGCTTCTGTAAGAATAACTGTCATTGTAAGGTTTTAGGAGAAGAGAAGTGGATTGCAGAGGAGTAATCAAGTAATCCAAGAGATTTCTTGCCTCACTTCGATGAATTACCAGATGGAGAGAGTTCTCTCCTGGCAACATACTAAATCCATATAAACAGTTTCCAATGTCTTTCTGTGTCCAGTTTTGTTATGGTTGTGAATATACAAATGGAAGAGTGACAGAAAGAAGTTGGGACATAACAGAGCGTCAGAAACAGAAAGAGGAAGATTTGAACATACCTCTGAGAACTGAACCCAGAGGAAACATTTTGCTGCTCACAATAGTCTTTTCTTTGTCTCATTAGAAAAAAAAAGCATCTTCTTATTTGGAGATTACTGAATTCTTTTCACACCTCCACATTGCACTAATTAGGACAAATGAGCAAAAGAAGAAATCAATCTGAGACAAATTATCCTGTCCAGATTGAAAATAACAGGAGGAACACAAGAAAAGCAAGAGATGTTTAGCTGTGGTCTCACAGTTTTCGCCTGAATAAACCTGTGGGACAATGAATAGGCAAGCAGGAAAAAAATCCAAGCTGAGTCTGACTGAGAGGCGGCGTTCACCCTGAAGAGGTTGCCAGTCAATCACAAATCTAACACAAAGAGACGGATAATCATTCACATTCACACCTACGCCCAATTTAGAATCGCCAATTAACCTGATATGCATGTCACACAGGGAGAACATGCAAACTCTACACACAAAGGCTGTGAGGCAACAGCGCTAATGAATGTCTTTGTGAAGCTATACTGAAGCAAAAAATCTTCACTACAGATTTAAAAGAAATATGAATCAAACTGCCATCCAAACAAATGTGCGCTAAAAAAGAAAATAGCAAGTATGACTCACATTAAAAAGACCGCAACCATATAGAAACCATCCATCCATCTGCTATGTGGACACGCAGGGGATTAGAAACCCCAAAATTACATGAAAAGCAAACAAAACTAGTGCACTGCCTGCTGTTGCATCATCAGAGGTAGATGTCACAGTCAGTAGTTAAACTCTAAAACATTGCACTAAAATGGTCACTGATTATCCAAATCACTTCAACCTCAACACCACACATGCTGGGGTCCCCAGGAATAGTTCCGCCAAGTCTGACGTGGGTCAGATGTATGTTTGTCGAGATATGCGAAGAACCAGACACACACGCACACATACAGACGGAGATTAATTTTTAGTGAGATTTGTGACAAATTAATGAGAAATTGAAGTTTATGTGTAGAACACAGAATCTCGAGCACTCTGAGAAGAGATAAAACACTTGAATTTGATCACTGAGACAAATTTCTGGTATTTATAAGGCAACTAAGTTACTGTTACCTCAAAAGCGGATTAATTCAGACAAATAAGGATCAGCACAACGGGAGGAAAAAAGAACATTTAAAGATCTTAAAAAGAGATCAGGCTGAGACAAGAGGAAGTCTATTTCTCAGGAGATTAATTTAATAGGTATCAGAAAACGGTCAGAATCACATGCTGGTGTTAAACCGAGCTCAGTCATGTGTAGAGACACAAAGGAGAGATCTTATTTGGAATTTTTCTCCCCTCTGGGAAAACATCAGCACAACCAAGATGAGAAGGTTTGGGTTCGCTCTCTATACGGAAGCTTTAAAGCTGAAAACGTGGAGGATTCAAACTCCTAAGAACTGTCATTTTCTGAAAAGCAGAGAAAAGCAGTGATTAAAACTGTTTTCAACACTCGCAGTCTGGCAGTGAAGTGTTAGCCAGGAGAGAAAGAGCAGAGAGGAAGAGTTGAGTGGAGGGGAGGAGCAGCAGTCAAGGCCTGTGCCAGCTGCTCTGTTCTCACGTGGGATGGCTGTAATTAATTTGGACACTTGGCTGCTGGGTGGCATCAGCAATAATGTGTGTGTGTGTGTGTGTGTGTGTGTGTGTGTGTGTGTGTGTGTGTGTGTGTGTGTGTGTGTGTGTGTGTGTGTGTGTGCGTGTGTGCGTGCGTGCTGGAGCCTTTTATCAGTGAAGACATATCCCCGCCCTCCTACTGTATGTTGCCCTTGAGGTGGCTTTTTGCATTAGTGTCAGAGCAGGGCACATAAGCTGGTTGACACACACACTCATACACACCCACACACAACGCCTGCACACTCAGAATTTGAAGTAGTCAAGATATAGTAAGTGGGTTTCAGTCCTTTAGGACAATGTCCGGTTTGATATTTTACCAGAAAGCAACATTATTCCGTATGATTATTAATGACAGGGAGCTTTTTTTCATTTTGTTTTGTAAAAACACAGCCTGTGTAATTGTCATTGATCTCTGCAGGCCTGCAGAGTGAATTTAAAACACGCTTGTTTAAAGTATATTCATGCCTTTTTTTTCGGCACCACAGGGGGCCCTAGACTGAATCCTATGCCAGCGTACAGTGGGTGGAAAACAAAAAAACAAAGAGGGCTCATGTACGGGTCACCAGTGCATCGCAGGTCTAACAATAACTCACATGCATTAATATGAATGAATGCTGTGCACAGTTCCCCTAACCTGCACGTCTTTAGACCATGTAACAGAGAAAAAAGAACACAGGGAAATCAGAGACTGGGGATGGGCTCAATCTCCAGGAGTGTCTATGTGAGGGCCAGGAAACAGCCGCTTTCATTAATTTCAAACAATCTAATAAACAGAGGAAGATAAAGAGAACTCTGACTTTGATATCTAACAGAAGGTGCATCAGCTCTACAGCACAAAATTGTTGGCACATAATTAACTCATTTTTTCATCATTTGCATGCAAGGCAACACGTTAACATATTATGATTTTTATAAAGCCCTATAATAGACAGCAGGTTGCCTATTTGCACATCCAGCAGAAACTCTAAATTAGCATTGTGTTTTTCTGGCCGACCAGCGCATGAAAGTCTAATATTCACTCTCTTTGTAGCTATTTTTTCTTCACCCACTACTGAGGGGACATATCTGGCTCTTAGCTGCGAGATGTTCCACTTTTGTTATAGCTGCAAACTTTGTCTGTCTGCTGTTTGTTGCTGGACTGGTGGTGTACCACTAATGATGATCGATACCGTGATTCATCAGAGCTGCTTTTTTTGTTGTGTTTGCTTAAAATAGCATGGCAGAGCAGAATAGTTTTGGGCCATAGAACCAAAACAATGAGCTGTAAGATGCTGAAATGTTTTGTTTTGTATTGGAGGACACAGTTGATCACAACCAGCCACTTCTTCAACAGTAGACACAGAACTTTGATTTAATGTTAATATGAAAATATTAAGTTGTACACCTTTAAATTTGCTACAATTAAAATACCTTCTCTTATAGTTAGTAAGTAGTGCTGCTGACCAGATATGGGCTTGATAATGTAGCTTCAAGAGCAGTAAAGTGTAGCAGCAGCAGTAGCTCAGCACTTCAGATGTAATTAGAATATAGAAAACGGCCAGATAGACCTAATGGTTGGAGTTAACACGTTTCTCTAATGCTTAGCTGAATGTGAAGTGCAACTTGGCTGATCAACATAATGTTAAAGAGGAAAAATTTAATTGCGGTATAACATCAGCAGTCTAAGAAGGAGTTTGTTTTAAAGGGAACCCTACTAGCTGTTTCTTCAGTGACAAATTTCCACTGTTTACTACTGAGGTGAGTGTTTCAGCAACTGGGATACTTTTGCCACCAACTGAGAATTTCACACTTTCTTCACTCAGTTACTCGGACTCTGAAGCTACTTTCATGCAGTCCATCAAAGAGCAGGAAAGTCATGCAGAACTTCTCACCTCTGCCCCTCTGGGAATTTACTGTCACCAAAGGTATGATGTTGAATAAGGATTACGCAACTGCCTTTGATGATTTCCACACACTGGTGTCAGAAGCAGCCAGTAGGTGTCCACCATGGCAATCTGGGAGTCCGTTGCAAAATGTCTAAGCTCTGCCACTGTGATTCCTCTCCATGTGTCACATATGAATTGCAAAGAAGTCCAAAATGTTATCCCTGTCCTCTTGTTTCTGAAGCAAAGTTTGCCTTCTGTCACAAACCTGTCACGGACATCTGTGTGTTTAAAAACTGCAACCATGGAATTTTTCTCACCTTAACTGCCCTGAAAATGTATTTTCTTCATCAACTTTTTCTTTTGAGTGGTGGAATCCTGCATCATCACACTTAACTGATCAAAAAATTAAGTCAGTCTTGATCATTTTAAATCACACGATTTCTGTATTTTCTTCTGTCTGGTTTAAAGTGAGCAAGATTTTTTTTAAAAAAGAGAGAAAAAGATGCCCAGTCAGGATGTAGCAATGTTTGGTCGATTCAAAGCTGATCAAACAACAAGATTTTTTGTTTTGTTTTGTGAGTTTGTTGTTGATTGTTACTTTGCTGCTTATTCTATTATTAAAGCCAAATTTTTCAGGGCCAGAATTAAGCATTTTAGTTGCCTTATTCCAGCCATAGCCAAAGGGATGCTCTAGTTATTTATTGATGCTGGGGACTTAGAAGAGACAGAGCTAAAACAGAATAGTCAAAATTATCATTTATTTACTTGTTTTCTTAATGGGGAAAGCTCCTCCAGAACAACTAAAGACATAACATAGTTGTTTTAATTACTGTGACACGCAAACTGAACCTCATACGTACAATCAGCAGTGTGTTGCCAACTTCGACTATGCTGTAGCTGTCATTTCTAGATGTTGCAGAAAGGAAACACAACTTGAAATCTATTTCAGCATTTTTATCTGGTGATAGAGTTCATGCCAGAGCATCTAAGGAAAAGAAACTGTTACAAGAACAGACGGTATACAGCAAAAATGAGTAAGTGCAACTAGATTATTTCCTCTTATGAACAATCAAAAACAGAAGCTTCACTATAGAAAGACCAGACTGAAAGTACAGGCTCCAGAGTAGAAACTCAGTGCAACAAAAGCAAATACACCTGTGATCACTGAAACAAAACTGTACACCTGTCATTTCCAATTAATTTCATTAGCACGCGAGTAGGCATAAAATTACTTATAAATACCAGAGCTTTCTCAGCTTTGGATCTATTGACTGGTATCTGTCTGCATCATGGCTCCACATGGAAAAGAATGGCCAAAGGATATGAAAAACTTGATTGTGAGACTTCAAATAGATGGTAAAGGAAACAGGAAGAATTAGTCAAAACAATCTGCCATAGTAGTACTAATCAGAGCAGCACTTCCTGTTCATCAAACCATGACAGTGTAGACAGCACACTGCTTGTATATTCTAACTTTAAAAAAAAAAAAAAAAAAAAAAAAAACAGACAGACAGACAAGTGATTCAGACTTGGCACAGAGGTTATCAAAAAAAAGTGAAAAGTCTGACCTGGCTAAGAATATCACCTAGCTTGAGTCCAATAGAACACCTTTGGAGTGTTTAAAAGAAAAAGGCAGAGCAATACTTTCCCCGAAAAGCAAAGAGCCACTGAAGAAAATGTCTCTTTTTGCATTGAGTTCCTGCTATGTGGTCTATAGTTTGTGGCATGTTGTTGATAAGTTTTTAATTTTACATGAGAACAAATACCCTACGGTTCCACTTAGAAGTAATGCCACCACTGGAAGATATTACAATGTTGAATCTTTTGACATTTAACTGACAATGCAAAGACGTGTATTCACTTCTGTTGTGTACTGTATCTATGACTGAGTAACTTCACCTAAATGAAGTAGATGTGGATATTCTCCGTAAGAGTTGTGAGTCAGTGGCAAATCACTTAGCCCCGGCATGAAATATTGCCCTAAATAGATGTTTACGTGTTGCATGATGGCTGTGAAAAGGACTGCTAAAGGTTATTTAGACCATTTGGCCTTTATTCCAGTCACTTGAAAATAAACTGAAAGTGAGTGTAATATGAGGAAAATGTGAGCGCACATCCGCTCATGTCCATTTACCACAAGGGGACCTTGATATGACTCATGCTGGCATAAAATAAAGCTCTGTCAATCCTAAGTACAGACTGTGCAAATGGCTGCTATGGGCAACATACGAGCTCAAAATCTACACTTCTCGCACCAAATGCTGGATAGCAGATCTGGCTCTGATTGAGGCCAGCAGGCTACATTATAGATATTCAGAGTGCCCCCTAATGGTCCAGTGGGGATTGTGACAAGCTGTAATCAAGAGCGAGTGCTATCATTATACAGTACATCACCAAAAAATAGAATATCCACCGCAAATGTGCGAAAAGGAGAGGGAGAAAAAAATAGGATAGATTGGATGTATTAAAATGAAGATAAATAAGAAAATTTGAGGTGGAGAGGAAGCGAGAGGCAAAGGGGAAATGTGCATGTGCCATGGTGCTTATTAGTCAACCTTGGACTGCCTGATGAAGGACAAACCATTGACAGAGGCAGAACTGTGCCTGCAGGCAATCAGAGAGGGGAACACACACACACACACACACACACACACACACACACACACACACACACACGCACACACACACGCACACACACACACACACACACACACAGTCCCTCACTCTCCCTCTTTTGCTCTCTCTCTCTCTCTCACACACACACACTGCTTTAATTAAATTTACAGATGTCAAAGCTCTGATCACGAAAGCAAATCCCCCTCCTCCCTCCTGTCACTCATCCGTCCATCCATCCCCGCATCCGTCCCTCCTTCCCACCCATCCTGAGCCGTGAGGACAGCTCTGAGTGCTGTGACGGCTGAAGTCGTGTTGCTCAATCTGAAACACATGCCCCCTCTCTCTGACTGACACACACACACACACACACACACACAAGCTCAAGTTGGCATGAATACACTGTGTCACACACACATGCTCAGACACACAGAGAGAAAGTGAATCCAGACAGCTATTGATCTGTTATGCAGCTGATAGGACACTAATGAACTTCCTGTAGAACAAACGGCCTGTAGAAAGAGAATTCTGCTCCAAACGTCCTCTGCACATCAAAGTTTGTCCGAGTGACGTTTTCATAGTTTTTTTCTTTCCATTGTCTTCTTCATTTCTGAGAGCTTGTGTTTCTTTGCAGCGTGTGAAACTGCAGCACTGTCTAACTGTCTTGCTTCACCGGTGGCGTTCCAGTGAAATGCGACACGTCCAAGGACAAAACAACTGGAGCAAATGTTCGAAATGCATGTGATTTTTAAAGTTTAATCACCTCTCTTACTTCTTACTCTTCTCTACATCGCGGTTCTTGTCAGTATGCTGTGCTCCATGTCAGTGATTCCCAGTTAGGGTTATGTTTTGCACTTGCCAGAGGGCAAAGATTGTGGAGCAACTAAACAAATTTCATATCAATTCTGCTACTATACGATGCAAACCACATGATACTGACTGCCCACAGTACTGAACACATGCCACTGATCTATTCATTTATCTTTTCATTGTGTAAAATACCAAGAAATTTTGCAATGCTGAAATCTGTAGTGTTTTAATATTAGCTGAACAATTGGATTTATATCTGAAATTCTGTAGGCAGTTTCGTTAAATGCACTTACTGGAATACAGTACAATAAATATGCAATGTCAATTCCAACTAAGTTAAATCTGCATGGCTGAAATAATTAAAATTTTGCACTGAGCGTAATGGCACAAAGGCTTTTGATGCTTCCTTATGGCGGCTTCCTGCAGTCCCCGGCTCATGTTTAGAGATAATTACAAAAATACAGAGAAATTTCCACACTTCCAAGACAATAACCCATTATTTAAATGGAAAAATTTCTCTTACATTATTACCAACAAACACCTTCAGTAAAGTGTTGAGATTGTTAAAAAGCAGTGTTATTTTAGATGACAGATATAGTGCTAATTATTTTTTTAAAAAATTCAGCAGAAAAACTAAATAAGTACTTATTTCTACAGTACAAAGTGCAAAAATATATAGGCAGCCATGAGAGCATGAGGAGCTCCAATAGTGTGGTGACAATACAAGACATTCCAAGTTCAGCAATGAAACTCATGATACCATCCAAAAACTCTACACTGCCACTACAAGGCCAGTGGGGGTGCAGAGGTGGCAATATGCCTGAAGTATATAGAAATATAAAACTCTTAAGATTTACCTTAAAATTACAAGGATACATGTTTATTTGGTGATATGGGCACAAATTTTTATATGAAGAATGACATATTCGACTGGGGATAATTACTGTCATTTTATGAACATTTGTATGCAATGTAAAAAGCAGAAAAACATTCTGTGTAATTAATATAGTACATTTTCAGTAAAAAATTAGTTTGGTATAGTACTTAACAACAGTTTACCAGGGCTGTCAATTTAGTGTCTGTAATTTTCAGAGAAAATGATTGTAAAATAAAATTAAAATATTTCCCATATTTTTGTTTGTTTGTTTGTTTATTGTTCCTCTCAAATTTAGTTTCTTTTTTTTGGACACTTCCGAGGTCTTTCTACCATAGGCTCTGCTATTCTGCTAGTTGCCGTAGCCTGGTCCATCACTCCCTCTTCAGCTCCTGCAAAACAGTCATTGCTGATTAATGTACATCCCATCAGTACCAATGCACAAGAGCAGGAGTATTAGCACAGATACCATTTACCATTTAAAACTCTGCTATACTGCAAAAGGATTAAAACCTATAAGATTTAATATATGTTTATATATATATATATATATATATATATATATATATATATATATATATATATATATATATATATATATATATATATATATGTTTTGATATATATATATATATGTTTTGATATATATATATATATGTTTTGATATAGATATATATATATATATATATATATATATATATATAGATATAGATATAGATATATATTATATATATAAAATTCCAAAAGAGAATGTAGATTTTACATGTATTATTAAATAAATTCATATTATTATTTATCAAGGGGTCACATAAAGATTATTAATGGTTGAACTAAGAGGACGAACTCTTGAGCCTCTTGCTGTCTTTTCACCATTAGACTCACAGATAGTCGTGACTCTAGGCTGAGGGCACATTTCTCCCCTGGTACATGAGGATGGAGAGTCACGTTAACTCCGTGTACAACTTTTCAGGGTCTTACATGGATGACCTAAAGTACTAATAGGATCATGAAACTCTCTAAAGGACAGCAAATGATCATGAAATAAAATGCTCAGGCCTGACCTTGGTTCTCCTCTCTTAACTGTGCAAAGAACTACTTCTCTTTGTTTCCCTCTTCGCCGTCTCCCTGCTCTCCTCTCTCCTCAGAGTATCACCATTAAGGTAATGGAGCTGCTAGAGAAAAGTCTGAGTGTGCATGTGACAGAGATGCAGAAAGACTATGTCTGCCCTAAATGCCCCTGGCACCTCCCTGGAATTTAGAAAGAAGCCCATCAATCTTCATGTCCAGCTACAGTGGCGCTACTGTAACAGTGCCTGCATTAGTGGGCATGGATGTGTGTGAGTGTGTGTCCTGAAGGGACCTTCGGCTAAAGATAATGAGATGTAATGGAGATGAGGCATACACTCTTTTTCTCTCTCTTTCATTTTTTCTCTCCATCCCTTCTTCATGCTTCTTCTTTTCCACTTTCTTCTCATTCTCCACAGAAAAACCTGTGATGTTTCACTCCCTGACTGACGTACTATATAGTTAATACTTGGCCCCAGGCAGCGTCTCAACATAAATCTCAGATATTCCTGGAGGATGCACCGCAGCCAAAGAAAGGGTTTAAAAGTGAGAGAGTGAGATAGATTTTATTTCCCATCCTGACTTCATGGGAAGCTGAATCCAAGTAGAATTTTAAAATGTATTAATTTTGCCCGTCTGCTCTCTCCTCCTTCACGATAACAAGCTCTTAATCCACTTAGCATTTTTTTTTGTCAGTTACGAAACCCCACTAGTAGTTTTCAACTTGTCAGGGATCATTCACTCCGCCCCCAACAATGTGCATAATCTAAAATTAAACCAAAAAAAGCGCTTCTTATCAAAATGTGTCCCCTCTAGTGATACTATAGAGGATATAAACCAGGCTCAGAAAGTATATAGTTCACTGCAACACACACAGATTAATGATAAACGTCCACATGTATAAATGCACTGGCTACAACTAGCAGCCCCATCAGCAGGACTTTCACACACATGCAGGTTTCATAGGGAATGTTAGAGGCTGGTTTAATAGACAGGGATTTACCTTCAGGATTTATCATAAGAGCCCTGTAATAAGAGAGACAGAGAGAGAGTGTAACAAATAGTAAACTGTGAGCTGTGCTGAGCTCCAGGCTCCAGGCTCAGCACTGCTCAATGTGTGGCAAGAACTAAATTATAATTTCAAACACAGCTTCATTTTTTTTCACCCTCCTCCTCCTCCTCCTCTCTCAGTTATTCTCAAACACTGTCCCTCCTCCCCCTCCTCTCTGCTCTCACCTCTCTAGCCTGAACTTGTATTCCTACCTGTGTGTCGGGGTGTTGTTGAAGGATGATGTTTGAGGCAGGAGAAATTGATGCAATACTCGCATGCCATATGGGACGGCCATTTTGACGCAATGTCTGTCATTTGGGACTCTAACTGTGAATGTAACAGCTTGTTTTTTTTTTCTTTTGTCTCCGAGCTGTTTTGTGTACAGGTTGTGATGTATTGTCCAAAGGGACAGAAGTGAAGTCAAGATGTGAAAAATAATGCATTTTACTACTCAGACCTGAAGGGATGGATGTGCAAAATGCTGACAAGCTGCACTTTATTAAGCAGGTCCTGTGAGTGGTTAAATATGTAAATACGTTTCAGAGAGGGTTACAAGGTGTTTCATCACTCAGCAGTGTATTCCGGGCTTTCAATCATAATGTTTCAGAGGAGTGCATTGTTTGGTTCAAATTCTGTTAAATCTGTAGTACTGAGGGTGTAGAGCTGTGAAATCAGCCTGCGTCTTCTTTGTTTGAGCAACTATTTACAATAAACCAGATTAGGAGTTGGTGCCAGGTTGACACATCAAGGAAACTAGGTAGCAAGTTTGACATAGCCAGGGTCTTTCTGAATGTTAGCCAGCATGACAAAACCTAAAACTCCCATCAGAGATAAACAGATATTCTTTGTTAACAAGCTTTTCTTCATCAGGCTCTGTGCACACTTTACTTAAATGACAGATTGGATGCATTATTTGACTCTTCTTTTGCACAAAATGAACCGATAGTGTGCAGCCTACTTTATTTGAGAGGAACAAGTTGTTATGATGGAAAGCTGTGAAATACAGAAAACATTCATTAGAGTAAATAGCACTGTTACTGCAAATAGGGCAAGAGAGTAATGCTGGTAGGAAATCATTAATTGTGTAAATTAATATATTTATTTCATCATTAAGTGCACTTTCAATGCAACCACTCATTTCTAACATGAGAACGGCACATTAGAGCCATTAAACTTTAAGCTTCCTCCATTTAAACATGATATTGAAGAAGGGCATTTAGGTCTGACATGATGAAGGATATGAGGAAACCACTTCAGTTTTGGCCAAATCAAAGAGAAATTAATAGTATTGACTGAGTACTATTTGTGACAAACAAAATAGACTAATCAATTTTCTAATCTGTGCTCTATTAGCTGCAATGCCAGCAGCATACAACAGATTTGGCAGCACATCAACCTTTGCATTTCCTGCATCACCAGCTGAATGCATGAAGGTTCCCATGGACATGTAATGCATACAGGTTGCTCTGCTGAAACTGCATGGCTCCTTTCATTGGCATCACTAGCGTACAGCTCTACAGATGTTTCCTTCAGCTCAGAATCTGCATCCCCTAATAGAAAATATCATCAGGAAAAGAGTTGGTGACAGGGTGGTGCTGCTTACAGCTGATTTAAATCTGAAACTCTGAGCAAAACCTCCTCCAGGGCAGGTTAGCTGTGCAGCAACGATCTAGCAGGTTAAAAGAGAGCCACCTTCCCAGCAGTGAAAAGTCGAACTTTAGGCTCAACATACCTCCCAAAGCCATCAGTCTTGCTCCACATCACATGCTTTATGTTCATTATTTGACCTAATGATGGGATCATCTGCATTATTGCAAATCACACTGAGGGGGTCAGTTTTCAAGACAATCCATCCAATAGTTGATGTGAATTTTCATTCTAAACCACAAATTCTTGTACACTACTTTAATGGCAGTTACAATAGATGTTGACATTTGAAATGACCAACCAAGCATGGTATAATATATTGTTTAATATGTAATATAAGGTTTACAATGACCAAGGCCTTCCATGACAACTCTGTTTTGCTGCCTGAAAGAACTTCAACATTACTTTAGTAATTTCTTCCTGCAGCAACCTGCAGGAAGTTACTTTTTCAGCTCCAGTGTGTAATAAAATGATTCACTGATAACCTTGAAACATCCTACATCCTTACTCAAGGTCTAACTAACCCATTCAAGCTGAATATTCTGGTCATAGAAGTAGACCTTAACTGACCATGATGCTGTCTGGAATCTGTACTGTCTCTCTCTTTACATTTTTTCTTTTATGCACAACAGATGCAGGTTTTAAGAGTATTTTTATGCCACTGGAAGCTATGTGCTGTTCATGCAAAACATTCAAGCAAAGTATTGCTTGCAACACTACTGGAGAACTGGGACAGTGAAACACGGGTTCTTGAGATATAAAGGCCATGCGGTTCATACAGCGTGTGTAGCATAAGATACATTAACTTTACAACCTTTAAACTTGTTGCTCCTTCGGCATCAGGGCATCATAAATAATTTGAACTTAACTTTTCCAAGCTTACTCTTTTTGAAAAAAACAAAACGCAGCTCTGCATCACAACTTCATCCAAGACATGTGCTTTGAAAATCAGTGTTATGCCAACAAGGTCATGTAGGGCCAATGATAATCATTTTAGAGTGCTTATCAAACACCATTACACACACCATATATCCTTTTATATGATCTGTGAATGGACTTCACTGAGGAGAATGTGCACTTTGTCCTTGGTTTAATGGCACTGTAAGTTGATAGAGTTGCAGCTACCGACACCATAATGTGCCTGATGTATCACGCTCCTCTCTCGCGCTCTCTACACAGTGGGACGGCCGTATCTATGCTGTGAGGTCATCGCCATGACTTCACTGGGGGGTTCATTGCAAAGAAACGACCCATGGACTTTTAAAATGTGTCATCTAGGAGCAAATAATTTTCAGGCTCCTCATATTGCTCAGGACTACTACAAACATTCAGGTCATGATACACAGGCAGCTTTAGGAAATGGAAAACTATCGCAAATGGACAATTTTAACAGTTGCTAACTATTTTTACCACTTTAATCTTCTGCACAACTCATATTGTTATTTACAGCAATATTGCCCCATCAAGTCAAATCAAGTCCACTTATATGGCACATTTTAACACAACCTGAGTTGCTCAAAGTCCTGCACATGATAGCCGACAGACATGTAAAATTACTATTGACCTAAAATAAATATAAAATGCTAAAATGTTAGGACTATTACAAGCAGCTAAAACCAGTTTAAAATATGTACATCTTCAGACTTTTATAAAATTGTCAATGAAGGACTAACATTCCCTAGGGAAGGTCTATTTCCTTACCCTCCAAATCAAAAATATTCAGAGGGTTACATTAAACATTTCTGTAGAGTAGTCCTATCCCTGCATGTTCAAATACTGTTGACCTCTATTATGAGAATATAGTGGTAATACCAGTAGAGTGAGGGCAGCAGTAGAATTTCTATTATATTTTTTGGAAGTTAGCATGCACAGGGTGTGTTTGAGCGGCTGCAATGAGATGGAAAGATAACCCTGACACTTTATCCACTGTTATCTGTACTCAGCGGTGGTATTTAGCCTGACAACCCCTTCTTTGAAAGCAAATGATATTTTATACATATTCATGATTCCCATGGTGTATCCTTCTTATGACCTCCGAATTGCGAGGTGATCTGCAGCCGGTATGCTCTTTCTCTCTCACACACACACACACACACACACAGAGAGAGATACACACAGATGCTTGATCTGAATAACATGTGCTGCCTCAGAGCATTGGAGCCAACAAATATATATATATATTTATATTTCCAATCAAATCCAATTACCTCTGGTGTGGCTAGTAAAGCAGTGGTATGGAAGGAAGGGATGAGGGACGGAGATGCATGAGATGGGGAATGATGGATAGAAACATAACCAGAGAGAGAGAAAATAATAGAGATGGGGAGGGATACTGGGATTGTGTGAAAACAGGTAGAAGAAGTAAGAAAAGGAGCCAGAGGCAATTACAGAATGAGTGAGGAGGGGGACAAGGAAAGCATACATAGATGTACAAAGAGAGTAAGTTATGATAGCTGGGTGCAGAGTGGAACAGACAGAATGATGGAGGTTTTGAGTAGAGGAGCCAATGAGGAATATAAAAGGTATATTCAGTTTCAGTGCTGTAAAGTTGGATCAAAGCATCATCCAAATAAGCTGGCATAAAATAGAAGAGAGACAGGAGAATCAATGGAGGGAGAATGGAGTTCAAAAAGATGAATGCTCAGAGATGATACCACTTCTGAGGTCTGTTGATTGTGTTGGCAGCTTGTTTTGATCACTTCAGGTCAGGAAAAAAACAGCGAATGCAGGGGTTTTAGCAATGCAGCGCAGTATGCCGAGAGAGCTACTGTAATTCTGTATCTCACCTTCCACAGAAACAGGACAGGGTTGACTGAAACAAGGAGCTGGTTCCCATAAAAAAGAATGTAATGTATGAAAGCAGGGATTTAAATTACAAGAGAACGGGCGAGCTTTCTGAAAAATGATAGGTAACTGTAATTATTACTGGGGTCTGGGTGAAAAATTAACCACATATGCACTTTAGAGGGAATTAAAATCACTGACCAAAGTAGGTAATGATAAAATCACCACACATGCCCTCAGGAAATAAATCCAGTCTGAATGGAGCTTAAAATACTAATGGCTCTAAAAAACTAAAAAGCTAACCTCATGGTGGCACAAGATGAAAATTCACCTCGTCTGTAGGTGTCATCCTCTGGGTACCAGGAATGTCGGTACAAAAATCTACAGCAAGCCACCCCAGATATTTCAGTCTGGATTAAAATATGATGCTTTTTCTAGTCTGTGGAGCTGGAGACACAAATACATAAACAGCATTCTGGTATGTGAGATATCTATATCTCTATCCGAATTGTCCCCAGTGGATTCATGTTTCAGAAAACACTTGCAAACAGACATGCAGCAGTGTTTGTGCACGTACAGTATGTGGATCCTGTGGGGAGGTATTAATTTGCTGCGAGGATGCCGACATGTAACACGCCTGTGTCGATTTGGAGGAACACAGTACAGATAAGTGTCTCTGTCTCCGGCTGCCAGTGTCACAGCCCACTTGGGGTTTTCTGTCACCTCTGATTTCCCACGGACTGCCACTCCACATGTGCGCTGGTGAGTAATGAAGTGATTAACATTTAAGGAGGCTGATTAAAATTTTTGATTCAAATGACTGTATCTCAGTAATGGGAAGGAGAGCAGGGAGCCGATGTGAGATTTTGTGTTCACTCATAATATCTTCCCCTCCTCTGAAAATAAATGTGTGAAGCAGGATTGAGGGAATAATGTAAATATTATTTAAATTTTAATTACATTGCTGCCAGTTACTTACATTTTGTATCACTAGAGACTGAGGGACAATCTGTACTGTCCCTGCATTGTAAATTGGGTGAGAAAACTTTTAAAATTGGGAATGCACATGAATAAGTGACAGCACGTCAGCACACTTTAAAGCTGATATATGCCAGATATCGCTGCAGTCTGGGCATCATTATTCACCTCAGCATTGTGCACGAGTTGTAACTCAAATGACTTTTCTCATTCTCTGTTTCACTCGTAGCCACATTGCATTAGTATGGATGCCACTGAGTAGTAAATGTTGTTACATTATGAATAAGTCACAAAATGATTCTTTCAGTATCTCTAATGCGGCGTTTTTTTTTTCTGTATCAGCGTATTTTCTTATCTGCTAGTGTCTGAGGGTTTTATCCCTGCTGAGGTGAGCAACAGGCAGAGGAATGCTGAAGGAATGCAATATGCTGCAGCTCCTGTATGTTGATACTATCTGTCAGGTATCATTAGTTTTACACTGGAAACTTGGAGCTGAAGAACATCGACAGTGCAGCTATCCATGTGAGTGGAAGACATTCAGAGGCCTGTTGTCTTACATTTAACTTTATCATGGTATGATTAAACGCTTCAACTACAGCAATGGATGCAAATAGATTTGATAAAACATAGAATTAGCTGCAGACGGCAGCATAACTGTTGACTGTTGCTGGCTATCAATACTTCTTGCTGCATTATTCGTGTTCAGTGTGTTGTTACCATTACTGCAGATGAAATCTGGTCCCATATGTTTGATCATTTGTTTTTCCATGACTGTTCATTCAGTTGCAAGGGAGCTGGATGCACGCACATACATTTAGACACATATATCTCTGCTGTGAATACTATAGTTGACGCATGCTATGAAATATTTCAGAGTGCCATTGGGAACTGGATATAAATTCAAAAACTGACATTAGTATGGATTTTTGGGTCCCTCTGCCATCAACTTTATGCTCGTCTCTTACTAAGATCTAACACATCTCCCAAATCAGGGAGAAAACTTTCTGACACCCTTGACGTACTACTCGGTCCCTGCTGTTCTGGATTGACAATGCCGCTGTGACAGAATAAGCAAACTAATACGTGCCAGTCAAGCAGGCTGGATAACAGGAGACGAGTGATTGCGCTGTTTATGGGGGTAATTCTGCACAGATGGGGGGTAGAAGGAGGGGGCCGCGATAAATAGCAGAACACAAATGCTGTGTGATTGATAAATACTCTATGACAGCACTCTGTCTTCTCAGTGAAATTCAGCAGAAAAGGAGGCCATTCTGAATCAATGAACGACAACATAAACCACTGCTGTGGAACTTTACAGGCAAAGAGCGACACAGGGAAATGCCAGCACAAAAAACCTGCGCAGACACACAGCAGAGCATTCTCTTTTTACATTTAATGGGGATCTTTAGACATCTCAGGTGGATAATTCTGCCATTAAAGCAATAGTTTGACGTTTTGTGAAATGCACTTATTCACCTTCTTGGCAATTTCAATAAAAAGCCTGACCCTGCTCTTACGTCTGCACAATAAATATGAAGCTACAGCCAGCTGTCAATTAGCTTCGATTAGCATGAAAACTGGAAAGTGGAGGAAACAACTAGACTGGTTGTCAGCAAGGTGACAAAATCTGCCTCCCAGCCCCTCGGTTTCAGTCTTAAAACTAAGTATTGAGCTAAAATAAGTCAACAGATATGGTTTTCCCCTCCACCCAAAATGTCAAACTTTGTATATAGGTGGCTGAGACAAGACATGAAGGTTACCCAGAGGGATGTACTGTGAAGTGAGATTAATGAGTAGACTAGATATGCTAAGCCTGAAGCCAGAGCTATATATCACCATGGTAACTAATGCTGCACTCCTAACGTGCTCCCAGGGTGGTTCTGTTCAGAGCTTAGGATTTAAATCGTCTGTAAGAAGTGCCACCCTTTCACCAGTTCTTTCTCTATGAGTGATACAGATTCTGAGCTGAAGGAATATGAAAGTGCCCTAAATGAAGCCGTGCAGTTACCGGATCACAAAGTGTGTGGATTGCAGTTCTACAGGAACCTACATGCGTTTAGATGGTAATGCAGAAAATGCATAAACATATTTTCATTCTCGATCCCGATTTGCTGCCTGATCCATTTTACAATGCTGGTATTGCAGGTGATAAAACACAAATATTGCGAAACGCATTAGTCTATTTGTATTTCAATCAATAACATTTATTTTACTCTGATTTGACCAAAAACTGAAGGGCTTTCCATATGTCCTTCATTGTGGGATAGTGTCAGATCTAAATGCACTCGTTGAGTATCATGTTTAAAAATAGGAAGTTTAAAGCTTAAGAGCTCCAATGTGCAGCTGTCATGATAGAAATAAGCGGCTACACTGAAGGTAAATGAAGTGGTGAAAAAGATATCTTAAGTTACATGATTAACAAATTCCTACCAGCTTACCTCTTGTGCCCTTTCTGCAATAACACTGTTTTTTGCATATCATATTATATGCTCCTCATCATAACATTCTCATGATTTAAGTAAGCAGGACGGCATCACTACTTTTTGTGCAGAAGAAGAGTCAAATGACGCATCAAGCAGCCCGTTTATGGGAGTGCACTCATTGCCTGATGAAGAAAACCTGGTAAACAAAAAAGGACCACTGTACATTGTGATACACAGTATCTCTGATTGGGCTTTGGGTTTTGTGAAGTCAGCTAAAACAAAGAAAGCTTGACTATGTCAAACTTGCTTGTAATACAGCTCAGGTCCCTCGCAGACAAACAACTTGTGTATTGACAATGTTGAACAGAGGAGTTGGATTTAGCTCCAGGGTAAGCCAAAGAAACAAACAAATCTATCTAGACAACATAACCAACACAGCCTCATCAAAATCAGCAATCCATAATACTGTATCTTTCCGTCTAGCATAAACAGGAGAAACAAGTTCAAAAGAAACGGTGGTTGATCAACACAAAATCCACAAGAGGAACAAATCTGCATCTCATTCTCATGGCAAAAGCTGCAGGTGGATATGCAGAGTACAAGTGTGACTGGTTGGAAGGGGAGGGAGGTGAGTGAATCTCCAGCACTGTTGGAGAGCCATCTTGGCTCCTTATATTGAGGGCTATGATTGGCCAGGAGCCAATTATCTGCAAGTAGCCTATTGCTCCGCCAGTCACCATCTTGCACACTTCAATTAGCATGCACACACTCATTCATGTTCGACACACATCTTCCATGCATTCCACTTGGGGAAACGAAAACAGACTTGTGACAGAAAAGCAAGTTGTATCAAAAAATAATGTTCTGATGTCTATCTGTAAATATTTTTGCAAAGATAATCCTCACAAGTCGTCAACAGAAACATACCAGTGCCAGTAAAACACAAAACTTTTTTTTTTTTTTTGGCAGGTTCAACAAAACAGCGTATAGCTTGTAAATTAGTGAGCCATTACAGGTGCTGAAAGTTGTGCATCAACCTGTTTCCGGTCTTGGTATCACACTAGCTGGCTGTCGGTCCATCTTCATATTTACTGCACAGACATGAAAGTGACTTCCATCTTCTTCTCTAACTCTTGGCAAGAATGTCAACAAGCATATCGCGGGCAAAATTAAGTGTAATCAAATATCATTACATGCAATCATTCCCACTCACAACCAAGTTGCCAATTTGAATATGGTGCTTAAAGCTTTTAAAAGTTCCCACTTGGACCGAGAGTTTTAAGGGGCCAGAAAGTTTATGACCAAACAGCGGGATTGCACTGCATATTAAAACTCAGACAGCACAAGACAGAAAATGGGAACAGTCCAAAGGCCAAGTGCATTTCAATAAACAACCAAGTAATGTTGTCTGGGAATTGGTAAGCGAGAAAATGTCATCCGGCCCAGGTGGATTGCTATCTGTCTGGCTTATGGCATTTGAGTTTCTGTGTGGGGAAACCCATTTTCAAATGTGATTTGCTAAGCAAATACGAAAACCATAAACGCAAAAAAGTTGAATGCTGGCTCTAGCTGCTTGTGGATATGCTCCTTAAATTCTAATCTCAGCTCATATTATTTCACTTCTGTCTCCTAATCTTCATGTCTCGCTCTGGTTTGCTGTAAAACGACTTCATAGAACTATCGCATTGCCCAGTACTGAGTAAATTCGCGTGCCAAATAAATATGATCGTCACACTCATGGTGCCAACATGCCAAAACAGTTATTTTCTCCATGATGCACTCTTCATCTCAAGTCGGCCTCAAAGCATCAATCTAGTCTTCAGTCAAAGGAGAGCGGCTCCGATTATTTAACTGACATTTTAAGAAGACCAGCTTCGAGTCTTTACACCCAGAGAGGGAGGCAGAGATGGAGAGAGGGGTTTAGAGGCAGACAAACAGCACCATGGATGTAAGACAGAAAACAGATCTGGAAAGAGAGGCCGAATAAAAACACAGAACAAAAACAAAACAGTAAATAACTGCTATGATGTCCTTGTGACGTTGTAAATCACAGGGTGCATGAATTTTGCAAGCCTCAGCAGCTCAGTCTGACAAGGGCATCGCAGCTCCTGTATAATACTCTTGTGCTCTTTGAGGTGTGGCTTTTTGATATCTGCAAGAGCAGGTGTCTACCTATGGAGAGTGGTGTGGGAGAGGAGAATACACTGGTTTACAGGAAAGAGGATGAGAGAAGAGATGGAAAGAGAGAGAGGTGGAAAAGAACAGAGGAAAATGTAGAGAAGAAGGCAGAGCTCAGTTTCACTCAACTGGCCAACTCAGGTACTGCAGCATCAAGAACAGTTACCATAGCAATTACGGTGTATGGATGATGTGGTGGAAATACTCTGGAAACTAAGTATCTGTAGCACAAGGATGACATCTAGTGGTTTTCTTGGCAATAGCAGAGCAGTGGTCGAACCTCGGTTAAGAGGCAAAACAAATTCTTCATTAATGTGACAATTAACATTATTTGTCTTCAAAAATTGCAAAACATAGCCAAAGTGAACAGTGTAAAGCTAAAGGTTTTGTCTTAAAACTCAGTGTTTTATCCAATAATTATTTTAAACCCCAAAATGTTCAGGTTTCTATTGTCTATGTTAAAAACAGACAAGATCCTTAGATGTAAAGTGCTAAAAACTGGAGGAATGAAAGAAAAGGTAACTGTAAAATGTGACAATGTGGATTAATAATGTTAAATTTCACTGCGGAAACTAATAAACACATCCAAAAATTGACCAAAAAAATGTTTTATTCACTCTTCTCATTAATCTAGGTTATTAATGTATTAAACAGCTACATTACAGTTTGTATCCAACACTTTGTTTTATTTTTAAGTGCTGACTTAAGAAGCCTGATTGATTTACTGACGTATTTGATCGTATTGTCTTCCATTCAGATCACTGGGCCTGTGTGAATACATAACTTGGCAAGTAAATTTATGCATAATGAGCCAACTTTGAGAATAGGCAAACGTAATTAAGAATTCTGTTATGCTACTTGTCAAATTTCCAAATGAATTATGACACAATTTGGACTAAATAGGTTACTTTTTTATTTACATTTTGACTGATTCTTCTTACTTTTACTTAAACCTAATACAACTAATGATAATTTACACCAAACATCAAGTTTCTGATACACATAACTGCTTACATAGCAGCTTTTTGTGCCCTGACACACCCAAACCTTATTTATTGCCTCACCAGTGCATCCATGAAGTACAAAGGTTTGGAGCTCAGCCACATTTTTAAAACAAATTCTTTCAGATAAGTTCTCCAAACAGAGGCCACATTTAGATCTGCCAACCATCAGCAGCTCTAATCCACAAAGCAGCCTTTGGCTTAGCCAGCAACAGGCGGGCTGATTCCCAGAGAGAAAAGCTACAGAATTTTTTCTAACTTATTACAAAAAAAAAAACTTGGAGGGCCTGGAAGAATGCTTTAACGCTGGCATACAGACTGAGAGAGAGAAAGAGGATAAACATATAAGCAGGGGGATTCATTCAGGATTTTGATCAAAGTGGGAACTCTGAACGCAGATACACCGATGCAATTTAAATTCAGACGTTGTAAGGTAGTGTGAAAAAGCCACTGTTCAATTGTACTAAACACACAACAGTTCTATTATAGTCTGGCAGGCATCCTGTTGTCTGATTTGGAGTTCAAAAGGTGAAGACAGCAGACATCCAATGTAAAAGATAGACACATTTATATTTACATTTTTCATGTGCAAAAGTCTGTCATCAACCCACTCTAGGTAATTATGCTTTCTATCAAATTGCATATATTTTTCATTACTTGCAACTATATAGTGAGCCAATTAACCAGTAGAGAGATTGGTAGCCTTCTTTACTAAACTGCATTTCACCATCTTTTTTACTTTAGCAGAATTGCAAGCAATGACTATTTGCAAAGAAATCCAATAAATCTCATTAGCCAGCAGTCATGTAGCTGATCTCTCTGTAACTAATGGCTAAAACAATACAAAAACAATGGTGATCTTTAAAAATTTTAAAACCTCTGAGGCATTTTAGCTGTCACTGAAGCTCAAACAAGCAAGGAGCCAAAACTCCAAACTCACAATGAAATGGTAACGTCAAACCTACCACAATGTAAATAAACATCATCAGTTCAAAACCCATTCCCATTTATTGTAGAAAAATGGTGATGCAACTCCATGGAAGGGGTCCTGCTCTATCTGTAGATATAAAGGGCTCCTTAGAAGCTAAGGAAAACATGATTCATAGCTACTAGTGATTATACACTAATAAAAAAATGTAATACTATATGTACGTATACAATATTCCATTTCTGCAAACAGATGGCTCTAAATAGTCCATAGTAGCACTTTAAATCACAGGTTTAATTCTGTACCTTTATAGAGCTAGAGCTAGGTAGACAGTTTTTAACTTGAAACTGGCATTTGTATTACTATTAAATTGACTTGTAATTTCGTGACTGGGCCCATTTATAGTGAAATCAAATTATCACAGACGATTTATCAAGTTCAATAGCTTCCCAGTGATTCTGAACAAATACTGACTTTTCTTAAAAAAGAATTCAGACAAATTCAAATAAACCCCACTGTAATAGCAGCCCCACTCAGTTTTTTTCCCAACTAGATTCCAGTCTACACATCAGTGAACAAGATTAAACATATGTGAAGATCAAACAACATGATGTTTAACAGAGGAAGACGGTTCTGTTCAGACAGACGCTGTCCGACGTGAATGTTTTGTTTCTCATACTAGGATTTGTTTCAATGTATCTACTAAGAGATATCAGTACAGCTCTGTAAAGCCCTCCAATCTTTAGGGATCCTTTTGTTTTCACAACTGATCTCACCAAATGAATTCATCAGCTCAGTGTGTTTAAAGACTTCAGACCACCACATTCTGCTTTGGTCTTCCTCTACGTTTCTCTGAGCTCTTACCACTGTTCCGGCTGCTGCACCTCTGTTTCTTTGTTTCTTCTCCTGGGTCAAAATCAGAGTCTCTGCTATGTTTTGCTTTTCTTTTAGAGCTTGCAGTGTTCTTCCTCTTTGCTGTCTCCGCCTCCTCTTCTGCTGGTGCCAAAGGATAAGTCGCTGTCTGATTGCTCATGCTCACTTTCCTCATCGCTGGAACCTGTTTTCTTTAATTTCTGCACCTTTGATTTTGATGTTTTAGGGTTTGAAGTTTGGCGTTTCACTTCCTCTGCCAAGTTACTTTCAGCATATCTCTTAGGCCTTCCTACAGGTCTACCTGTGCTCCTCCTTTTATTTTTTGGCTTATTTGCTCCTTTTTTCTGCACCCTCTCTTCTGTTTCTTGTTCTTTGTCTAACCTGTCAAACTCAGAGTCTGTGTCTCTCTTATTCCCATTGCCTTCAGCATCACCAGTAACATTTTCCCTTCTATCCGCCTTCCCCTTCCTCCGCTCATGTCCAGAGCTGGATGTGTGGTAACGCTGGATGTGACTCTTCAAGCTCACGTTGTGATTGAAGCTTTTATCACAGTGTTGACACTTGTAAGGTCTCTCCCCTGTGTGCAGACGCATGTGGGATTTCAGGTGACTCTGCTGGTTGAAGCCACGCTGGCACACCGAGCATTTGTAAGGTTTGAGTCCTGTGTGTACAACAGAGTGTCTCTGAAGATGATGCACATCCTTAAAGTCAATCTCACAAACTCCACATTTGAACACCTTTGGGTCTCTGTGGTTTGCCAGGTGGGCTCTGCGTTTTTTACTGGTGGGAAATGTTTCTGGACAGTCTGGACATTTATACGGATCTTTTCTGTCTTGGTGGCTCTGCTCATGTTTAAGTTTGTCCACCCTGGTTTTGAAGGTAACGTAACAAAATCTGCAAGGATGTTCATAGGTTTCATCGTGAATTTTGCTATGCTTTTTTAACGATAACTCGGTCACACATCTTTTGCCACAAATATTGCAGGAATAGGGCTTTATTTTGTGCTCACATGTGTGAGACTTCATGATATTGAAGAAACTTCCGCACTCTGTGCAGAGCTCATTTATTTTGAGGCCACTCGCGGAATCAAAATTTTCGCCTTCATCTTCAGTTTCATCCTCCGAGTCCTTAACGAGCTCTTGATTCACTGAAAATTCCTCTTTTGGATTCCACTCCCCATCTGAATTGTCCTCACCTTCATCGTCCTCCTCTTCATCATCTGAAGGATCATTTTCTTTCTCACTAAGAGTTACATCAGACAAAACTGCACTGCTGGGGTCCTCATCTGCTGGCACCTCCTGTGAACGAAACAGTGACAAGAATGAAGATCTAGTATGAGTAATATTTTGCTACAGGTGAACTGAATATATAATTACAGTCAAATTACTAAAAAGGACAGTGCAAGCAGAGGACACAGAATCATTTATTGTTCTGTGAGGTTTTCATGAAGGGAGAGAGGCAAGCCACAATTTGGAAGAAAATTCATCTTTCTCTGTGTCATAACTGAGTTTCTGAGGAAAGCCTGTCCATCAGACATTAAGGACAATATATGCTCAAAACAATGAGGTTTCCGCGTTTTCTTCAGTATTGAAATGACTCAATGATGGTTTTCTAAACAACATTTTTAATGGTGCCAGTTTGACAAGGAGAACACAAACACAGGTTAAAGAATTGACCCCAATAGAACACTGCAGTTTGCCTATATGTCACATAACCTCCTGCATGATGGGACTTGATTATCAAAATCACAATTCTTTCCTAAATAGAAGCTAAAAATTTTTCTCAGTAAAACATTTCTTTTACATTATCAATCAAATAAACCAACCTGTTGGATCTCCGGAGTTACTTCTCGGCCTCCTGTCAGGTTTCTATGTTCAGCTGTTGGAATGTCAGCATTGACTTGACTTTTCCACTGGTTACTGAAGTCACACTTCAGGCATCGCTGGTTTAAAGCAATCAGTGTCCCATACGTGGCCTTCTTTATCTGAAGTTTACCTTCACAGGATGGGCATTTATGGGCACACAACTTGAGGAGGCAGCTTTCATTCACAAGGTACTTTCCTTTCACCTGTAGAAGTTCAGCTCTAAAAAAAAAAAAACACAGTTAAGAGGACAGTTTGTCAAACACAACTTGATGTAATTTTTTTAAAAATGTAAAAGTGTAACTTACCTTCCTTCATTTGAATTCGTATTCAGAACTTCTTGCTGTGTGTGGTAGGATCCAGAAGAGGCAGCATCTGAAACATCAGGTGAGCATAACACTGAGGCACAGGACTCACTTCATAACCTACAAAATGATTTCATATTCATATAAAGAGAAATAACGTGACTAAAAAATAACCTTTTCATTTTTAATCTATCACAAAATGTAAAGATGCTTACCTTTTAAAGTACATTCAGATTTTTCTGGGCAGGAAGTTGGGCTCCCGGATGTTTCCAGATCATCGCACTGACAAGCAGCATCTGTATTTTCCACAGACTCCTACACAAAACCACAAAAACAAAAGCCTCTTAAATATAAGCTGCACTAAACTGCATTTATGTTTCCATCCACAGCACATTAAAGTACAAGAAACACATCTACTCCTGTTTATAAGAAACATACAACTAAAGTGCTTCAACAACAATCCTATATCATAAATCTTGAGATTAGGTGCCTCCGTGATTAGTCTGCATTATTGATGGCATCAATACATAAATATTTTGAAATGTTTTTCCTTTCTTTTTTTTTTTAACCTAAATTCATTATCACAAATTTTCCCTTCATTATTACTACCTAATTGAAACATCATGATAGTAATTTGTGGCTCCAGTCACTGGTCAGCTGCAGCAACAATAGCGGCCACAGCACAGTCACTAAGGTCCTTGAAAATTGAAAAAAGTGAAACATTTTCAAACAAGGGTGGTACTGGGGCACCATAAAGTGTATGTAGCCATATTTCCTACTAGACATGCAGTCTATGGTTGACATTTCACCATTGTTTGAAGTCTCTAACATCAGCAGAATTTGATGTATTGCATTTTCAAGGGCTAATAATTAAGGATTTGTCTTCAACTGGACCAATTCAACTGTTTAGATCTGCTATAAATAATTACCCAGATATCACTGTGGGAGTTATATTTCTGGGGAAACTGAACCCTGTCCTATGTGAGATGATTTTTGAGGGCAAAAATACAGAAGAAAACCCCCCAAAACAACTCAAAACAAAATAAAACAAAACATGAAATTCTGAAACGTCTGCCAAAACATTTTACAGAACTTAGTTTTAGGTCCCAAGTAAACTAAATCTGAGGCAATACTGCAACACTGCTATCTGAAATGACACAGACTGAGCCTCCAAATAAACTGACAACTGAATGTATGCACTGACTGTATGAAAACATGAGGAGGTTGTGTGCATGCATTAACTATAAAACATGTGACCAAAGGTAAATATGGACAGTAAAATAGTCTCATAGACGAGGCACATTGAAAATAACAAGCACTCATCACACTGACCTCAACAGCACTAGAGGATAAAAATCTGTGAAAGCACCACTGGACTGCACAAGGACACACATTACTCTGTGCATATAAACACATGCGGTTGGTCAGTCAGTCATTACATTTTCCCTATCTGTTGGGATTCTTCTCGAAGTGTAAAACAGAAATGTTCTCAACAGAGTGACAAATGTCTGTTGCAAAAGAGCCTGTCTGCTAACAAATTAACTAACAGATACAAAAAGTCTTTATTCTTTTGGGCATCTCTTAACAAAACCCTGAGTGAAACAAGTAGGAGCACACAGACCTATTCAGAACCAAGAATCCCATCTACTTATTAATTTTACATTATACTGTTGTAGCTTTTCTGTTGATGTATAGTTCATACGTTCTTTTTTAAATCTTGTGTTAGACAGTTGTGCAAGTTATCCTTGGGATGAACCAGTTTTTGTCTCAGAGTGTTACTGGGTCTGAAGTGCACTGGTATGTTATTTTTGGAGAAAATCCTTCGGAGTTCTTCAGATACTCCAGCTGGTATAACAATGTCGTTCATCCTGTTCTTCCTTTCTTTGCTGTGTTTTCTTGATCGTTTTGTTTCTTTTATGAAGGCCATTTCAAGCTATGTAGATTTGAATATTTTGTCGGTTTCTTTGCTCCTCCAGGGCTCCAGACTAACTTTTGCACTGGTCCTCCCAACTTTCTTGCTTGGTCGCACTAGCAAATGATTTGCTCTCCCCAACCCCTTATATTAGCTCAGCATTGCCACAGCTATTAATCCACCATGAATGCTGATGAAGAGCTGTTTTTGCAAAGCCTAGTTAAGTTGCATTGACTTTCAGTGACACGAGAATTGCTATTTGATTAATGTTTTAATTTGCAAATAATTTTTTTCGTCACCAGTCTTCTTCTGATATCAGTCAGCTACCTGGGATAACGGAAGGCTCACCAGATCAGCTAATGATCGTCATTCATTCAGGCAATACAACCATCTGAAATTTCAAGTCGCACACTCTCAGTAAAGGTTGCATATGGGAGCCATGTCATCTCTAACAGTAAACTCTTCGGGTTGTGGACAAAACAAATAATTTGAGGACATTTTCCAGGACTGTGGGAAACACTGATCGACATTTTATAAAGCAAAAAACTAATCGAATAATTGGGAAAATAATGGACATCTTAATTCCCAACGGAAATACTGGTAAGTTGCATCCCTGCTTCCAGTCTGTCTGCACTGTGTGCCTGATGCAGTTATACAAAATAAAGATGCATGGAGTTATTTGTATCAGAAATAAATACTTACAAGAGTGTTTCACAGTCTATTGCAGTGGAAAGTAGAAGTAAAAACTCCCAGTTAAACTGACATTATCCTGCTTTGGTAGAATTTCATTATTTAAACCTCATCCTTAAAAAACAAACATTGCTTGTGTTCTTGTACACAAGCAGTGGCATTGACCTGTTGTCTTTATGATTGTCACTTACATATTTAACAACTTTATTCATTAAAAGCTGCTGGGATCAAGCATCCAGCTGCAGTGTGACATGGAGGATGTACTGTATGATGCTTCCAGATGTTGCTGCAGCTGCCACAGCAGACTCACCACACGCTGCAGGTTCTCCTGAGCTTCCTCTGACTCTGACTTGACACACAGTGATGGGACAGAACCGGACCTCAGCTGTAAACTCTGGTCTACAAAGCAGTCATTAGTAAAATGTTCACTACAGATGGTGATATCAGTCCAGGAGGATTCTTTCAGTCGCTGTCCGTTGACTTCCAGAACAAACTGGACCCACTCCAGTCTCTCCTCCGGGTCCTCTGGTAACTTAAAACGCTTCGCATTTCGGCGAAACGAATCACAACCGTCGACAGAGCACATTCTGGGTTTAGGTTCTGTCCTTTTGGCTCTTCAGGAGGTCGGACGGGCTTAAATTGCACTGTTCATGCGGACTGAGAGGCTGTCTTCCACCAACAACAACAACCACATGCTAACAGCTGGCTAGCCGCTTTGCTAGTGGCTGTGATAGTAACGGAATGGGCGGGGCTCTGTGTCCAGGTTCGCCTGGTTTGGTGTCAGGCGTATCCCGCCTCCACATTCAATATATCAGCTTCATCTTCGTGGTCGTTACTGACAGGATACAACAGTTCAACATTGTATCCGCTTACAGTAATTGTATTACTACTAAACTGAACAGTAGGGTCTTTACTATTATGTAAAATAAAAGTTTGCATTTACTATATAAAAATACAAGCCCCACAGTTGGAAGTCAATGCAGCTAAAATCAGTGCGCCTTTCAATACTGGGATTCTAACCTTTCTTTTTAAAATACTACTAATGTCCACCTTCTCAGCATGGAACCAAATTTCGGAAGATATTCTGCCATTCCTCAAAAGCATTTTTGTAGCATCTCAATGCTGGATGTGTTGTGTTGCTGAACCTTTCTCTTTAAAATACCCTAAAGATGTTGTGTTCCATTCAAGTCAGGTGACATGCTTGATCTGGTCAATTTTCACTTTTTTCTTCTTTAGAAACTCTTTTTTTGGCAGCATGATTTCATTATCATGCTGGAATATTCCATGTCTGTTTAGCTTACGTTGGTGGTGCCATCTATAAATGTTGCCTCTCAACATCTTTCCCACTCATGCAGCCCCATATCATAACAGTCCTACTTCTGTGCTTCACTGTTGGGACTATGCATGTTTTGAATGCTGTCTATAGAGGCATGTTAATAATGTTTTTCACAGTCCTTCACACTTATCGCTTAGTCTACGGCTCCTGATTGCTGCTGCAACTGCTTTTCAACTGATATCTAGTCGGTCATAGGGCCTTCTCTATCACTGTGAAGCCACACAGTTTGATGCTTTTTTAAAATATCTCCGGCAGTTCTTGTAGCAGTGGCCGTATGATGTGTAAATGCAGATAGACACAATCCATCGTTCCAAAACTGAAGAGGTTCTGGTGTTGATGGTGTTGATGTCTCATTTTTATAACCGTGTTCATGAAGTTAGGCTAATAAAAAAAAAACACAGATGTATTCAGTATAGCTTGAATGCTCAGAGTATTTAAGACCTGTATAAGCACCACAGACAGTGTAGACCTCTCACACTCTACTCATTAATATGAACTAAATTGCCTACTTACTCAGAAAAAATTAACTCTTAAATACACTATAACTTGCTTGTGGTTTAATGCAGACATTTAAACATTTAATGTGTACTCATTGGTCCAAGAAGACTCCAGCAGATCAGCATAAACCTAGAAAGTTAATATCTTAACACACATTAACAGACTCACCATTTAAGTTTATGTGAACCTCAATAAGCCGCTTCAGCAACGTGGATCTCCCAAATATAAAATTTCCTCTGAAGTGAAAGGATTGGAGAGACTGTGATATCAGAGTATATTATATTGATTTGTCTAAGTTGCAAGCAGCAGATAAACTTTAGAATATATTTCTGCACAAGAGGACTGTGCATGACGGGAATGATCACAGCGAGAGAAAAAAATGTTGTGGAGATAGCCATGTCTGTTGCTTTGCCTTCAATTTACTTTCGAAAATTTTCAGTTAAAAAAAAAAATAAAAATTCCTTTTAACTCACTATATTGAGGCTGAGACAGAGGTCAGTAAATGCAGACTAAGAAAACCCCCAAACTGTCTGGTCAAGCTTTTACTAGGTATCTACGAAATGGCATTAGGCCAAAGTTTCATTTGGAAGTCAAACATCTGGACAACAGGCCTGTTTTCACTTAAGATACTTTGTCGTCTCACATCAGTAAAAGTACCAGTGTAAACAGAAAATGAATAAAGTAGATACTTTCATTTCAGGGTCTCGATGTTCCACAGCGCAGAGGAATCATTAACACTATCAGTAACACAAGATTTTGCCATTATGACCTCATATAGGCTTGTATTGAATTCTGTTTATTTATCTGACATTTCATTTAAAACATTAAAAAACTGCATTACAATATTACAAACACATACAGGGGGAAATCTCTGTTTCCTCAAAGTGCTCCATTGCTCTTTCTGCTACCTGGTCACCAAACTATACAGGCATTTTCCAGCTCTGTTGCCTCAAAGTTGAAAGAACATAATTCAAACCATTCTGATAACTGTACAAACTGTTGCCAGGGAAGTCGACTGATGGCACTAAGACATGTGGCTCTGTTATGGCCAGTAACTCCTCTTATACTATATATATATTATTCTTATATGTACTATGTGGCCTCATAATGAAAGGAAAAAAACAGGATATTTTAAATGCAAAGAAAACAGACACTTAAAATGCTGCCAGTTATCAGGTGAAACAGTGTCTTTGAATCTGAAATGACCCCAGTTTAAAGAGTTAATGCTCATTTCCTCATGTTTAATATTTTATACATCATGGAAAACAGTCCAACACTGAGCTGTGTCTTTTCAAGAGTCTTCCACTGCCTGATTCTTTCTTGGTCTTCCCCGCCGCTTCCCTGAGTCACCGTCAGAGTTTTTTAATCTTCCTTTTGATTTCTGTGTGGTGACTTTCTTACTCCACTCCTCTTCATCCTCCGTTGAGTCAAAGGTTATGTCACTTTCCATCAGCTCTTCTTCACTATCTTCATCACTGCAGTGTGTCCTCTTCCGCGCCTTTACTTTAACGATCTTAGTAGATGAACTTTGCATTTCTCCTCCCTGAAAAAGGTTGTCTGCTGTGTTTCTCTTAGGCCGCCCAATGGGTCTGCCAGTGCTCCTCTTTTTTGGTTTGTGTATTCTATTCTTTTGCACCTCCTCTTCTTGATCCTGTTCCTCCTCTATGATGTCAACTCCATAGTCTGTGCCTCTTTTGTTTCCACTCTCCTGAGCATCATCAGTGTCGCTTACAGTTTTATTTTTTTTGCATTTCTTCTGTCCACGTCCAGAGCTGGATGTGTGGTAACGCTGGATGTGACTCTTCAAGCTCACGTTGTGATTGAAGCATTTATCACAGTGCTGACACTTGTAAGGTCTCTCCCCTGTGTGCAGGCGCATGTGGGATTTCAGGTGGCTTGACTGGTTGAAACCACGTTGGCACACCGAGCATTTATACGGCTTTGCTCCCGTGTGAACCGCCAAGTGTCTCCGGAGAGGAGTACGACGGTTGAATTCAATCCCACAGATGTGACATTTTAACTGCCTGGGGCCTCTGTGCTCTACCAGATGGATTCTACGCTCCTTATTTGTGGCAAATGTCTCTGAACAGTCTGGACATTTATAGGGTTTTCCTTCAGTTAGGTGGGTCTGCTCATGGGTCACTTTGTCCACCTTGGTTTTGAATGTAACATGGCAGTATTTGCACCGATGCTCATAGTTTTCATCGTGGATTCTGCTGTGTGAATTTAGAGCGATCTCAGTAACGCACCTCTTGCCACAAATATTGCAGGAATAGGGCTTTATTTTGTGCTCACAGGTGTGAGGCTTCAGAATATTGAAAAAACTTCCACACTCTGCACAGAGCTCATTCATTTTGAGGCCACTCACGGAGTCAAAATTTTCGTCTTCACCTTCATCTTCGGTTTCATCCTCTGAGTCCTTCATGAGCTCCTCCTCCAGTGCAAAATCCTCCGTTGGGTTCCACTCCCCATCTGAACTTTCCTCATCATCATCATCTTCCTCTCCGTCATCCAAGGGATCACTTTCATCGTCACTAAAAGTGATAATCTCTGACAAAAATGCACTGCTGGGGTCTTCATCTGTTGACACCTCCTGTGAATGATACAGTGGCAAGAATGAAGATCTAGTATGAGTAATATTTTTCTGATATTAATGTTTCTTATGTAATATTAGAGTCAGTTTTCTAAAAAGGAGGTGCAAGCTAACACACCTGCAAAATATGCTTGAGAGTCCTGAATCCTGCCCCCTCACTGCCCGCTGCTTTGCCAGGTAAGCCATTCAAAATAAGCACTAACCTCACAGTCCATAAGGTTTATTTACTTATTTGCTTTCAGGAGCAGCTTCTGTTCAGTCTAAAATGTCTCAGCCACAAGCAAAACACATCCAGTCTGCTTCGAGAGTGAACACAAGAGTCTTCATGCACTTCCAGCATCTGAGGGACTGAAGACCCAGTGTATTGTTTTTATTATTGAAGGCACAATTTACCACAACAATTAGAAAATCCTGAGTGTTAGCACATTCTGCAGCTAATGTGGCTAATGTTACCATTAGCTTTGACTGTACGTCCACTGGTCAGAGCTCTGTGGAAACTGTAAAACTGGTTTAAAACCAATAAACAAAGACTGGATGAGTTATTTTGCTTTTCTGTCTGTTGTGCTCCTGTGAAATACAAACTCAGCCAGTGTTTACCTCGGTTTGCTTCTCTCCTGCTCTCTGTGTTCTAATACACTGCATTTTGATACAGCTAATTTCCTAAAAAAAAAACACCCATTTACGTGTTTTTTCGGTTTCTACTGTCAGACAAAGAACAGCACTGACATAGCAACTGAAACACAGCCCATTAAGAATACATACACAAAAGCCAGATATGTACATGTGAAAGGTGTACATAGTCCTTATTATGTCTTAACTTTTCCCTTATTCTACTTTTGTGTTTCTTGTTTTGGTTCTAACTATGCAGATTTTATAATGGCAACACTATGTGGCAAACTCGCCATACATCAGAGCTTAAGACAACTGTGCTGTGAATTCTATGATATTTCCATGTAAAGCGATCACTCACAGAGAAAGTTAGAAGCAGTAGTCACTTTTACATTAGCAATCAAATAAATCAGCTGTAATCTTTTAAGCTACAACCAGATACAGTGCAGTATGTCTGTCTACTGTTTTACCTCTGATTTTACTTCGCTGCCTCCTGCCAGGTTTCTATCTTCAGCTGTAGGGACGTCCGCATTGATCTGACTTTTCCACTGGTTTCTGTAGTCACACTTAAAACACCGCTGGTTCAAAATGATCAGTAAGCCATAGGTGACCTTCTCCATCTGAAGTTTACTCCCACATGACGGGCATTTGCGGACAAACAACTCGAGGAGGCAGCTTTCATTCA
The DNA here is from genome assembly GCF_022539595.1 of Amphiprion ocellaris. Classification (NCBI taxonomy): domain Eukaryota; kingdom Metazoa; phylum Chordata; class Actinopteri; family Pomacentridae; genus Amphiprion; species Amphiprion ocellaris. Next base: position 17,038,217 of record NC_072775.1, read on the forward strand.
CAAGGTATTTTCCTTTCATCTGTAGAAGTGCAGCTCTAAAAAAAAACACCAAAAAATGACAGACTGTCAAACACAGCAAAATATTAAACCCGATATATCATAAATTGAAAATATGCTGAAACAGTTTCATTTACCTTTCCTTGTTTAAATCTTTGTTCAGAACTTTTTGTTGGATCTGGCCGGATCCAGGGGAGATGCTATCTGAAACATCAGGTGAATATTACACTGAAAAAACACTTTACACAGGATAAAATACAAAATAGTTCCATATTCATAAGAGAAATAGTGTGACAAAAAATATTTTAATGTGGCATTTCATGCATAGAGTCTTACCTGTGTTTTCAGGGCAGAAAGGTTTACTATCGGATGTTTCAAGATCATCAGGAGCATCTGTGTTTTCCACAGAATCCTACACAAAAACAAAAGCTTGTAGTTCAACTCAAACTACAACAACGCACAAAAAATATATGCATGTTCCAATCCACAGCTCCAAGCACTGAAGGACCATGAATACATACACTCCAGTTTATCAGGAACATGCTCAATGCCAGTTCTGGAAATTACACTGGGTGGTGCCTTTGATTGTATTGTGCTATATCATCCTGTGTTCTCATTATTTTTGATCACCCTTTAAAACAGTGAATCTAGACCAAAAAAAAAAAAAAAACAAACAATAAAACAAAAACTGAAATACTGCTGTGTATAATTCAATACAGTTTAATAGCGCCACTAAACTGCATCTTCCAAATAGTCAGAAAGGTAATTCAACGCCTCTCTACAAGAGTTTCAACAAAAACTAAACACCATGACCTCCATGAAGGATTTATTGCAGGACGGCATTAGGTATTTAGGCTAATCAGACTAAATAAATAGAAATCAACTCCACAAAATTCTACCACAACAGTAAGTAACCAAGCGATGTTTAGATTTATTTGACTTTCAATGTCTAAGATGTGTGTCATTTTCATTTATTTGAAACCTCATCCTTAAAAAAAACAAACATTGCTTGTGTTCTTGTACACAAGCAATGGCATTGACCTGTTGTCTTTATGATTATCACTTAGATATTTAACAACTTTATTCATTAAAAGCTGCTGGGATCAAGCATCCAGCTACAGTGTGACATGTAGGATGTACTGTATGATGCTTCCAGATGTTGCTGCAGCTGCCACAGCAGACTCACCACACGCTGCAGGTTCTCCTGAGCTTCCTCTGGCTCTGACTTGACACACAGTGATGGGACAGAACCGGACCTCAGCTGTAAACTCTGGTCTACAAAGCAGTCAGTAGTAAAATGTTCACTACAGATGGTGATATCAGTCCAGGAGGATTCTTTCAGTCGCTGTCCGTTGACTTCCAGAACAAACTGGACCCACTCCAGCCTCTCCTCCGGGTCATCTGGTAACTTAAACCGCTTCGCATTTCTGCGAAACGAATCACAACCGACGACGGAGCACATTCCGAATTTAAACTATGATCCTCTGGGTCTTGAAGAGGTCAGGGAGTGTTAAATTTTGATGTTCATGAGAACTGACAGGAACCTGCAGGGACACCTGAGGTCCGCTATCAACAACAACAAACCCAAGCTAACAGCTAGCCATAGCTGCAGCTGGCTAGCTTCTTCTTCTACGGTTGGCAAACATTAAACAGATGCACATTACCGCCACCTAGCGGGCAGAGTGTGGATTAGACGGTTCAATATTTACATCATTTAGTAAAAACTCATCAAATTATTTGTTTTAAATACTTAAATATGTTTTGATAACGCTCCTTTGTTGAGCTCTTTTCAGAATTATATCAGATTTAACTTTTCCTGAGGTTTAGGATCAGATGCCTTCTTTCTTCCTCATATTTATATTTTCTAACGTCACGTTTTGGTAATTCTTCTTCCCAGCAGCAGTCACATCTGTCTGTGCTGGATTTAATTTTTTTTCAACAGTTTACTGTTTAATTTAATTGTGTCCAACTACACGTCTTGATATTCTTATTTAATCTCTCCTGCTCCTTCCAGCACACCTCATTTCTCCTACTTTCCTTTGAACTCTACACTGCCGACATCCTTTGCTCTCTTCCTAAGGTGAAGACCTTACAATATTAGACAGAGATATGTAACTGGATTCCATTTGAGCAGGTCTTTGGCAACATTCTAAAACAAAACTCATCAGATCATTTTATATTTAACTTGATAAAGGGGTGCAAGGGTAATGTGGTCATATTTGAGACCTCTCTCACGCTGTCAGTAGACTCAGTATGAAGTGCATCATCTACTGACTCAGTGTACAAAGTACTGTAATATAGTCACGCAGGTAAGGATACTGTACTGATACGCAGGTCCAACAAGACTTCAGCAGATTGATATAAATCTGGAAAATTCCCACTTTACCACAAAATAATAGGTTCACAATATCTGTCTTAAAATAGATGTGAATTTAACTTTCAACATTATGTCTTACCAGAATCAGTGGCACTCCTCTATTCTTTAAGAAATATAAAACATAAAATTCCATTTCACTCACTACATTGGGGTTGAAGCAGATATCTATGAATGAGGACAAACAAAAACCCAAAGCTGTGTATCATGTATGACATGTCATTGTGTGAAAATCAAACATGTGAACATCATGCCTTTTTCACACAGGACACTTTGACATGTCACATCAGGAATAGCAGAAGTGTAAACAGAAAATTAATTAAGAAGTTAATTCATTTTCAGGGTCTCGCTGTCACAGTTTACTGAGTATGCAATTCTAATTCAATACACTTATCAAATGTGGTCTATAACCCATTAAGGTCTGTTAACAGTCCATTCTGTGTGTGTGCTGAAAGAGAATCCACTGTTTTTACACCACCTCGCAGTGGGAGCTACAGGGATAGTAAATCTGGCACATGCTAAACACCTAAATATCTACTGAAATATCAACAATCTTTCTCCAGAAACACAGACTCAACCTTTAAATAGGGCAAAGTCACTGTTAATGCTGATAGTAAAACATTATTTTCCCACTACAACATCATACAGATTTGTCTTGACCACTGTTCCCTCGAAGTTGCGCGCGTGCGCAATTGCGCACCGCTGACACGGTCTCCGCACACAGAAAATCTGCGCTGCACACAAAAAAAAATTCCAACCTAAATTGTAAATAAAATAAACACGTAACAATTCATTCTGTGCTATTTTTCAATGTGAGTCAGTGAGTGATTGGTGACTGGCTGCTGCAGCCAATGATGCGATTCACATACGTATTTACCATAGACTGTATATAATGGTATTTACGCAGCTAATCAACATCAGGCGTCCTTATTTGCAGCCATCGCTGTTCTCATAGATATGAATGAGTAGATAGGACACGCCCCTTTGAGCTGCGTGCTACAGCGAGGCTAAGCTAGTGTGGGCAAAGTTTCAGTGCATTCTGTGGATGTAGACGGCGTGAAAACGGAAACAAGTATGCCGTCTCACTGTGCTGCATACAGTTACACACTGCTTCGTACAATTGAGACAAGGAAACTTGGAATGACTTTTCATAGGTAAGAATAATTTTTGGCTCTTTTTTCATTATGAAATCTTGTTGAGAGCTTCCAGTCTATGAGAGCTAACTAGTTAGCCACTAGCAAAACGCTAAGGCGAGCTAGCAGCTTGACAACCAAATACCAGACGATTAATAGTAGCTGTAGTATAGTTGTACAAGCAGTAGTAGTAATACTAAAAGTACAAGCAGCAGTAGTAGTATAAACAGCTGTTAGAGTAGTAGAAGTAGTATCAGCATTTGTAATAGTATTACAAGTTGTAGTAGCAGTGCCAGTATCGGCAGCAGTAGTTACTGTACTACCACTACTACTAGTAGTAGTCACATTGCTATTATTACCACCAATACTACCAATAGTAGTTATAAAGCCTAACTCATGTATATCCAGATTACATCTATGTTCTTCCTCCAAACACATTTTATGATTGGGATTACAGGCAGTTCTTCAGGACTGCTCTCAAATAATTGAAATGTTACTAAACAAGGTTATACTTATCAAATTAAATAGCTCTAGTCTCCAGTATATTGGCGAATTCCGTTCTTTGTACTTAATTTATTAGCATGATTTCTTTTTAATTTGTTGTGTACAGACTTAATTACTTCTCTGTCTATTTTTCTTACTCCATGTAGGTTTCCCAGAGACTATGGGTTGTGGAGGAATTGGAAGTTTGTCGGCTTAGACCTGGTGTCATTCCATCAGTGTTAAACTTCCCGGCTCATCTTGGAAGAGTATGTGCCAGAAAGACCACGACCAAGCAGCCTTGAGATCTTAGGCAGCGTCTCCCTCAGGTGGGTGTCGACGGTGTTCACGGTCAGGTCTGTAGAGGGGGGAGGCCGCCACCCACCTCCCCGCCTACTCTCTACCCTGACTCCACCCAGACTCTGCCTTGGCTCCACCCATGTGGTCACTTCAGGAACTACGATGCCAAAGGGACGACGAATTTATTTCTTTTCATCTGATCTGCAGGTCAATGAGTTAAGGGTTTACCTGTAGAGGTGTAGGTTGCTGGTTCAAGACCAGACCTTTCTTAAATTTTATCAAAATCCTGACAAAGAAAAATGCCAGTGGTGGGTCTTGAACCTACCACCTTCCACTTGCTAGTCTCTCGTCTTATCCCGTGAGCTACTCGCTCAGATACTAATGCTTGGTTTTTTTGCGCATTTATCATCTATTTTTTTGCCATTTTCGATTTTTTTTTTACTTGAGTCTCGACTCGAACATTTTTCACAGGAGGTTGGACTTCAGCCTTTGTGCTGGAGGGTTGAACCCTCAGTTCCAAGACTTTCAAAGCCTCCAGACCTCCCGAGTCCTCAGGACCTGAGCTTTCACACAGTCTGAGGGCTGAAATTTTCTAAGTCCCACAGTAGTTCTCTGTTAGATTGAACTTCCAGACAGTCCAAGGACTGATATCTTCTAAGTTCCTGAGTACTTCTCTGTTAGTTTGAACCTTCAGACAGTCTGAGGACTGAAATCTTAAAAGTTCTTGAGTAGTTCTCTGTTAGTTTGAACCTTCAGACAGTCTGAGGACTGAAATTTTAAAAGTTTCTCAGTACTTCTCTGTTAGTTTGAACTTTCTGGTTAACAGAAGCCTTAAAACTTGTGACCATGAGTCTTGACTTCACATTTAGACCATCCATCTGAGTTCTTCTCAGACCTTCACCTGTGGGTTTTTTAGAAATCCTGAACAAACTGTGATTCTCTTCACTGAACAGTAAAGTTTGTGGAGATCAGAAGGTAACATTAGTTTGATCCATGCCTTCAACTACGAGTAGACTTTATCTGGAAAGCAGTTTTCTGAAATGAGTTCTTAGTAAATCTGTCCACAATCAAACCAAGAACATAGAAAGAGGAAATGTTTGAAGAAACAACTTGATGTTTTCGTTTCAGACTAGAAAACGTTTTCAGACCTTTTTCTGTTTTTGCTCTTTTTGATCGTTTTATTGTCTCTTCTGTTTAACTTGATCTTCTAAAGTCTAACTGGTGTCTTTTGAAATGTTTCCTCTTTAGTTTGATTCTTCTTAAATGTTTAGTTTTGCTCTTTTCTCACCTTTTATTCTTGTCTAATGTCTGATTTGATTTCCAAATGTTTTGTCTTTTTAATGTTTGTTTTTGCAAATGTTTTATCGGCTTGTTTGAGTTTCTTTTTCTTTCGCAATATTTAATGTTTCGATTAAATCTTTAAGGTTTTTCTTTTTAAATGTTTTACCACCTTTTAATGTTTAATTTTCTTTTTAAATGCTTCATTGTATTTTCTGTGTAATTCCTATTTGAAGTTTTATTGTCTTTAAGATGTAATTTTCTAATTAAACATAAAATTTTTTAATTAAATGTTTTGTTTTTTCTTTTTTGGCCTTTTCCAGCTTTTTATTGGATAGGCGTAGTGAGAGACAGACAGGAAACGGGGGAGAAGAGTCATGGGAATACATGCAGAAAAGGGCCACTAGCGGGACTCGAACCCAGGCCGCTGCGTCGGGGACCAGCCCCTGTACATGAATCACCCACTTAACCCGTTGAGCTATACGGGCACCCACGTTTTGTCTTTTTAAAGGTTTAATGATCTAATTAAATGTTTTGCTTTTTTTAAAAATGTTCAATGGTGTTCTTGTTTAATTGTATTTTTTTTTTAAATGTTTCATGATGGAAAGTATTTCATCTGTAATTTGTAATATTTGTATATTAAAAATTTTGTTTAATTTCATACTGACATGTATTGTATCGTGTTGAATGATCTCATTCAATATTTTGTCTGTTTAATATAATTTAATGTAATTTAATGTTTACTCTATTAAACAGACAAAATATTGAATGAGATCATTCAACACGATACAATACATGTCAGTATGAAATTAAACAAAATTTTTAATATACAAATATTACAAATTACAGATGAAATACTTTCCATCATGAAACATTTAAAAAAAAAATACAATTAAACAAGAACACCATTGAACATTTTTAAAAAAAGCAAAACATTTAATTAGATCATTAAACCTTTAAAAAGACAAAACATTTAATTACAAAATTAAATGTTTAATTAGAAAATTACATCTTAAAGACAATAAAACTTCAAATAGGAATTAAACAGAAAATACAATGAAGCATTTAAAAAGAAAACCAAACATTAAAAGGTGGTATATGTATATATAATTTAATTGTAATTAATGTTTAACTCTATTAAAGACAAAATATTGAATTAGATAATTCAACAAGATACAATGCATGTCATTATGAAAGTAAACAAAATTTTGAAAATACAAATATTAAAAATTACAGATAAAATATTTTCCATCGTTAAACATTTAAAAAATACAATTAAACAAGAATATTAAACATTTTTTAAAAATGCTAAATATTTAATTAGATTATTAAACCTTTAAAAAGACAAAACTAATTAATTAATTAGAAAATTACATCTTAAATTTCTTAAATCTTTTTAATAATCAAACTTTTTAAAAGTTTTATTGTATTAATTTTTTCCTGTGATTTAATTGCTTTTTGTTATGTGGTTTATTTCTTTAATCTTCTTTTTCTGTCAAGACTTTAACCCCAACCTTAAAAATGAAATAAACCCTTAAATCACAATGAAAATACTTCTGTTGTCACAATCATGAGTTAGTCAATTATTCAGTTTATCAATTCAACTTTATTTGTTTAGCACCTTTTACACAGATGACAAAACTAAACAAGCAAAGAAAAAAAAACTATGCTAAAACTGATTGAAACTCAAAAACATTAAAAAAAAATAAAAATTAACATGGTAATAAAATATGTTGTGTCCAGGGGATGGAGGGAGTTTATTGAAGTCTTCTTGGGCTCACATGGGAAATCATTTAAAATATAAACTTGATATTCAGTCTAAGGAAACTGGAGAGCGACAGAAGAACCAACAATATCTCCTGTTTTCTCCTTTAATGAGTCGACTCTTTTTGTGCTTTCAGACCAAAGAACTACAGACTCTTCACAACCTGCTCAAACTCTTGGTACAGGACCTCACCACACGGGTCAAGAAGGTTTCCGTCTCATTTCTACTCTGAAGCTCACCTTCTCCTGCTCAAACTGCTGACAAATGTTTCTGCTGCTCTAAAGTCTGATCTCTAGAACTTCCTAAAAACTCTCAAAGTCTCTTCTGCTGCAGATTGCTTTGTAGAACTGTTCCAGAAAACCTCACTAAACCACATGGAGGGGCCTCAAGATAGTCGTCCAAATGAAACCATACAAAAACCAAACTAGCACAACCCAAACGCTAAAGTCTCCTGCAGCCTACCAGAGAACCTCTGAGAACAGAGAATCAGGACAGGAACTCTTACCTTCTGGACAACAAACATTGGTTCTCAAACAAGAATACAGATTGTGTCTGACCAAAAACCTCTAAAGACTCACTACAGCCAAGATAAAGACACAACTCAGCTGCACCAAATCCACTAATCATTGCACATATTAGCACCATGTGCTAACTGTGGCTAAAGAACCACATTTACCAAGACAACAATCCAGTACAAAGCCCTAAAACACACAAAGAAACACATTAAAGACGATTTTACTGCTGGAAGCCAATGCCTAAAGAACAAACTACAGCAACAGAGTCAAACCCGATTCAGTGGAGAGAAGCAGAGGAAATGTTTGGCTGCAGCTAAATAAAGCAAGAAGATACTGAGCTGCTCAGGTGTTCCTGATAACACCAAGCTGCTCAGGTGTTCCTGATAACACCAAGCAGCCACCTGGACAGCCAATAGGAACACAGCTTCCTGGAAGTCCAGAGGGCTGGGTTAGTGAAGGAAATTTAGTTTAAAGTTGAAGCAGAAAGCTAACAGAAAGTTGAAAACCACCTTCTGATACCTGAAATCTCTGAGTTTTCACACAAAGAATGCCTGAACATGTCAAACTGGTTCCATAGTAGAACCATCATTGTAAAAACGTCATAGTATGGTGTGTTGCTCAAAAAACATTAGGACCCGGCTGTCAGGGGACAAACATGTAAGAAACATGAGAACAGAGAGAACCCAACCAGTAGGTCACAGTTTATCATCCCCCAGTCATCTCCTGAAGTCCATATGGTGAGAGACATCAGTATCTGGTTGTTAATTTACCAGAGGATGCTTATAATCATGCTGATGTGGTCTGTACTCTACAGTATTTTAGTGACTCAATAAATGCCTAAGTTGTTTTTTTTAAAATGCTTTTTAGTTTTTAATAAACATTTAAGAGCCTATATGTAATCAATAAATGGCCTTTGCCTATCTTAAGAAAAATTCACTCAGAACTCTATGTTAACAGTACTAAATAAATCAATAAATACATGCATACACACAAAAATAAGTTAATACATTAACTGTGTTAAGATGAGATTTAGATTTTAAAAAAGTTGTTTATGTTTTTGCAGAATCCAGTATTACTCACTGGTTGGTCGTTACATTTTATTAGTTTGATTTCACTGTTTAAAATGATGCCACCTCTTTTCAGACAGAACCTGTGATAATAAAACAATACAAAATTTCTAGTTCCGTGTTAATAAAGCCCTTAAAGCTTTAAGTATGGCTAAATGCTTTTTTCAAAATTAAATATATCACTCCTTAGGTGGTAGTGGCCCCAAGTTCAGTAAAGTTGGAAAGATATTCACAGATTCGGGCTTCCAGCATCAATAACTCATTAGATATAGGTTGTCAAAACATAAATGGTGCCTCTTTCCCATCATTGCAAGGCAGACAATGTGCTACAAGCCCAGTTTTATCAAAAGTAGCTGTCTTTCAAGCTACAGGAATAACATTGGTGTCTATGGAGTGAACAGGGTCCGTCTGCAATTTGCAAAACCACTGCAACAGTAAAGAGAGACAAATATTCAATAACTTCACTCTTATACATCGTAGTGTCACTAAAATCACTGCAGCCTTCAACTGGCTCCTGTTGACAAAGTGTTTTAACAGAAATGTAAATGCTGTAATTTGATTCTTTTAATGAACCATGTAACTTGAATGGATGTGATGCTGGTGTGACCACAGTGCACACGTCTGATGTTGCTCACAGTGGTCCAAGGGACGCTCAGGGAGTTTGTGTGTTTGCTCAGACTCATGAAAAATTAGAGGGAACATTGGTCTTGACATTAGTTTCTTATTTATCTGCAAAAAAGAACAATAATTTGTTATAATTATAATTACTCCGCCAAAGAACGCAGCGGAGTTATGTGACTATCGCCATTGGTTTGTTTGTCTATCCGTTCACAATATTACTCAAAAATGGACTAACGGATCTGGATGAAATTTTCAGGGAAGGTCAGAAATGACACAAGGACCAATTAATTAAATTTTGGCAGTGATGTGGCTTATAGTCTGGATCCACGAATCCACAGATTTGTTAAGGATTTCTGTATCATTATGAGATAGCAGTACAGCGTCACTGTAACTATGACTACAAGTGAACACTACGTCAGCTGCCTGCTGACGATCACATGATGGTGATCCTACTACAAACCAACCGCTGCAGACTTATCGGGACTTATCTGTCAGAAATGATTCAACAACTGAGCGGCTTTGGCGGAGTACTGCGCTCTCTGAGTGCTTTTCTTGTTAACATTATAGAAATTCATTATGACATTATAAACACCTACTGGGGAAACCTCTAGTTCCTCAATCAAACTGCTGTATTCCTTTTTGAGTCATGAGCTTCTTGCACAACTACAAAGTTGCTTTTCAGGTTCTCTTTGATCAAAGGTGTTGAAATGCACCCTCAACCCTCTGATAACTATAAAAAGGGCTGGGATTGACACTGTTTTTGTGTACAAAATAATTCCATATGCATTCTTTTGTAGTTTTGATGTCTTCAGTATTAATCTACAATTTTTACAATGAGGTGTTTAAATTTATTTCTATGCCCGTATTGTTTTAATCTGTTGTTTCGTTAATGTTAAAATTATTACCTGCGCACCTTGATAAATAGGCTGAAGTGGTTAAATTCAAAGTAAGGTGGATAAATATAAATCAAACCTTATTTTCTCCTGGCCTTAATTAAGAAATTAAAATAAATAACGATGAATAAATTATCTTACATTCATACATATAAAACAACAAAAAAGCAAGTAAATCACAAGGCAAAGCTGAGTGTCTGGCTTGGACTGGGAATCACTGAATAGGCCCCAGATACACCCTGATGTCAACCCCTACAGCAGATCACAGGGAGTGTGTTTATTGGGTGGAGGTGGTGGAGGACAGCGGTGACGAGAGGCCCAGCTGGCGGCAGACTAGCACATCTTGGGAGACCTCCACAGGAGAACAGGGCAAATAGGGCTTTACTGTCAAGGTACACAGGCTGCTTAGAGGCGACGAAGTTTGTTTATAAAACTTTACGTTTTCGTAATGTTTGGTTTGTGGAGCTCTGCCCGTAATGGTTTCTACTGAGTAACTTTCTTCTTGTATAGATGAAAAGTCTATCACCAGTAAGAAAGATTATTGCCTTATCGCACAGGCCTAATTGTACACACTAACCCAACGGAGGACAAACTGTAGTACAGAACAGATGGCACTAATATATGAGCAAGTCGCACTTTTCATCCTCTTATACAGCATATGGCCTCCTTATGGCAGAAAACAGGCACTTAAAATCTTGCCAGTTTCATTTACTTTTACCCACCTCTGACCAATTAACTGGATTAAAAAGGTGAAATAGTCTGAACAGTAAAAAATAATGAAATCTGAAGATACCCCAGTTTATGTTTAGTCCTTCATGTTTCATATTTCATGTATAACTTTCTCTTGACCTCAATAATGTTTTTTTTTAGGTCAGTGTCTTTCTAAGAGTCTTTAACTGCCCGATTCTTCTTGGTCTTCTCTGACGCTTCCGTGAGTCACAGTCAGAGTTTTTTGGTCTTCCTTTTGATTTCCGTGCGGTGGCTTGCTCCCTCCTCTCCTCCTCCTCCACAGTTACGTCATGTTTAATTGGCTCATCATCACAATCTTTATCACTGTAGTGTGCTCTCTTCCGTGCTTTTACTTTGGCGGTCTTATTTGAACCTTGCATTTCTCCTGGTGTATTTCTCTTAGGCCGTCCTATGGGTCTACCGCTGCTCCTCTTTTTTGGCACATGTACCCTCTCTTTCTGCACCTCCTTTTCTTTATCCTGTTCTTTCTCTCTATCACTCACAATTTTGTTTACTTTACATGTATTCTGCTCACATCCAGAGCTGGATGTGTGGTAACGCTGGATGTGACTCTTCAAGCTCACGTTGTGATTGAAGCATTTATCACAGTGCTGACACTTGTAAGGTCTCTCCCCTGTGTGCAGGCGCATGTGGGATTTCAGGTGACTCGGCTGGTTGAAGCCACGTTGGCACACCGAGCACTTAAAAGGCTTTGCTCCAGTATGAACCGCCAAGTGTCTCTGGAGAGGAGTAGGGCGGCTGAATTCAATCCCACAGATGTGACATTTTAACTGCCTGGGGCCTCTGTGGTCTTCCAGGTGAAGTGTTCGCTCCTTATTAGAGGCAAATGTCTCTGAACAGTCTGGGCATTTATAGGGTTTTCCTTCAGTTTGGTGGGTCTGCTCATGGGTCATTTTAGCCACCTTTGTTTTGAATGTAACGTGGCAGTATTTGCACCGATGCTCATAGTTTTCATCGTGGATCCTGCTGTGAGAATTTAGAGCGATCTCACTGACACACCTTTTGCCACAAATATAGCAAGAATAGGGCTTTATTTTGTGCTCGCAGGTGTGCGACTTTCTTTTATTAAAAAACTTTCCACAATCCGTGCAGAGCTGACTGTGCTGGGGGAAGAGGGACAGATCATCATCTTCATATTCACTTTCACTTTCCTCTTCAGAATCACTCTGAACCTCATTTGGAAGCGAACGCTGTATCACTGGCTTCCAGTTCTCATCTGAGTCTATGCCGCCTTCATCACTGGACTCCTCTGCTTCGTCTGCAGGCTCACTCTGCTTATCAGTAACTTCAACTGACTCAGAGACACATGTGATGCTGCTTTGATTGTCATCCACTGACACCATCTGTGAAAAATACGGAGACAATAGGAAAAATGTAACAAGATTTGATGTCCTGAATGTCAAATAACAGTTTGTTACTAATTAAAGTGTGTTTTTAGTAAGAGCTACGAAAAAAATGCTTAAAGCAAAAACATGTACAAGACTGCAAAAAATATACACTGATCAGGCATAACATCATGACCACCTGCCTAATACTGTGTTGGTCTCCTTTATGCTGCCAAAACTCCTCTGACCCAGTGGGGCATGGACACAGGACCTCTCAGGATGTCCTGTGGCACCGGGATGGTAGCAGTGAATTCTGAGGGTCCTGTGGATTGCAGGGTGGGGTCTATCTAGATCAGGCTTATCCTGAATCATCCCACAGATTCTCAGTAAGATTTGGATCTGGGCAGTGTGGAACATCTTAGCTCTGTCGTGTTCCCTGGGTCACTTCTGAGCAGTTTTTGTAGGGTGTCGGGGTGCATTGTCCTGCTGAGGGTGGAAACTGGCATCATAGACTGCTGTTGCCATGGGAGCTGGGGGGTTGCTTGACCTGCAATGTTTAGGTGGGTGGTACATGTCAAACATCCACATGATTGTCAGGACTCAAGGTTTCCCAGCAGAACGTTGCATTGTAACAAGATGATTGATGTTATTCACTTCACCTGTCAGTGGTCATAATGTCGTGGCTGATCGGTGTATATTTATACACAGACAAAACACTAGACATTACAAATAGTCAATGACTTGTTGCAAAGCTTTGTTGGATGCACAATACAAGCAAATAACACCTTTAGGTACATGGAGATATGGTGCAGTATATCTGACTACCGATGTTCTACCTCTGATTTGACTTCCGTGTCTCCTGACGGGGGTTTATCTTCAGCTGCAGGGACGCTGGCACCGACCAGACTTTTCCACTGGTTCCTGTAGTCACAGCTCAGGCACTGCTGGTTCAGGACGATGACGACCCCGTGGATAGTCTTCTCCACATTTACTTTAGAACCGCAGAAAGGGCACATGCTGTTGAACAGCTGGAGGAGTTGGTTTTCATTCACAACATACTTCCCTTTCATCTGAAGAAGAGCAGCTCTGAAAAACAGCATGTGAAAAATACAAAATTTACAGATACAGGTTTAAAACACAAAACCTAGCACACAAAGTGTAACTGTATATAATTACTAGTGTAACTTACTTTTCTCGGATCATATCAATGTTCACAACTTTTTGTAGCAAGGATCCATAATCAGAGAAAGAATCAGAGGTGTCACTTGGCACTGGGCTTTCTGGGGCACCTGCAAATTGAATTTAAGAAGTCACATGGAAAGAAAATGTCTGAATACATGCAGACTTGATCTTTATTTAAGCATACCAACGTAAAGATTCTTACTCATACAAATGGAAGACTTTTCTGAAGCAGACGTCAGACTGTCACATGCTCTGAGTTGATCATCCTGAGGAAAAACTTCTGTGGTTTCCGCAGTCTCCTACACAAAGCAGGAAAATATTAAAAGCTTGAAGTAAATAAAATTTACATATAATATTCCAAAAGTTTTGTATAGCTGATGTACCAGTTGATGGCACACTACAGTAGTTTAGTGCATACACCAACTAATCAAACTGTGTACTAGTATGGAATGTTTACATTTACTTAAGCATTGTAATTAAGTACAAATTTGATGTACTTGTATGTTATTTAAGCATTTCAATGTATGCAGCTTCATACTTTTACTGTATGTTTTACTTCACTATTTTTGCCTGACAGCTTTTATCAGACACTTACTTACTTTCCAAACTACATTTTTTTCATGTCTTTCCTTTTCATTGAAAAGGAAATATCTTTATATGTGGTGATTCTAAATGCTTGTCATAAACTGAAGGATTAGGTGTTCTTATGTGAGGTGAGAAAACTGTGTGTACAAACAGCACATGTACAGAACAGACAGTGGACTGTGAGGAGATTGTTGCTGAAGTTAACAAAAAGTAGACTGGATTAGAATCACACACTCCATCCTTTAGCTAAATAAACTATTTTAAAACACAATCTGGAAAGTGTGTTGTCACAGATATAACAACAGGGCTGTTTTATGAACTCACTAAAAGTGGAGTAGTTGTGTAATGTTCTCTTTCTCATAGACACATGCACACCTTATACATCTGCATCAATAAAATGCAACATGAACATCAGTGCAGTGATCATATTAATTACGTCTTAACACTTTGGAGAAAAAATTAACTGTGATTTTCTTTTACAGCTATGCAAGCTTTAACAGTCATGGCATGATTTGGAAGTCAAGCTTCAGTTCGATTCTCTCTGTGCAACATATGAGATATCATCTAAAGTGTGACTGTCACAAGGAGGATTGTCTGAAAACCGCTGTATAAACCATCGTCAAAGCAGTGTAGACCTTTGGCCAGAAGTACTGTCTGATGATCTCATGAACTGCAGCCTTTGCCACCATTTGCTAATTGCATATCTTCAAGTTGTTGTCAACTTGTTCAGCCGTAATACAAATCCAGAAACACAATATATAATGCTTTATTTTACATCATATTATATAATTATATATTATTTACTGAAAGTCACTGCAACCTTTTTTTGCAAACTGTGTACTTTCTGGTTACATATTTATACTTTAAAAAAAAAAACATTGAATAGATTGTTGTACTTTTACTTAACCATAAACCGGTAAACCATATACACAGTGAATGACCCTAGTAATTGTAAATGTGAGTAATGGGATAACACAGTTTCACAGTCCTTCATATGCTTATTGTGTAGCATCAATAACATCATGCACCTGTGATTCCAAGCATTTCAACTGAGCTAATGAAAATAAGCCTTATGTACTCAACATGTTCTAAACAGTCCTCCTTTGATGGCTAATGTGAGTTTCTGAAGGGATCAGTTAGTTATTTATTAAATATATAAACAATATCAACACCTGACACCCCTGCGTAGTTATAAAATAAAAATATACGTGTCATCTTAAAATGTATAAAGAAATAAACAGCTAACACCTGAGTCTACACCAGTCTTTAATCGCATATATCTGACAGTGATGTTCATACTGTGGTTCTGAGCTGTATCTGTGTGTTGATGTGCAGCTGCAGCTTTCAGCTACATGTTTCTGTCTCACCTGAGCTTCCTCTGACTTGACACACAGTGATGGGACAGAACCGGACCTCAGCTGTAAACTCTGGTCTACAAAGCAGTCAGTAGTAAAATGTTCACTACAGATGGTGATATCAGTCCAGGAGGATTCTTTCAGTCGCTGTCCGTTGACTTCCAGAACAAACTGGACCCATTCAAGCCTCTCCTCCGGGTCCTCTGGTAACTTAAACCGCTTCGCATTTCTACGAAACGAATCACAACCGACGACGGAGCACATCCTGGGTTTAAATTTTGACCGTCTGTGTGTTGAATAAGCTAAATAAATAGTAAAAGGGTGAGAGGAAACGGGTCAAATCATCTCCAGTACCAGCAGCGTTCAGCTAACAGAAGCCATATCTGCTGCTGCGGCAGTGACAGCGGCTTGAGGGGCGGGGCTTCGCGGCGGGGGGCGAATGGTTTGATGTCAGGCGTACACCGACTGGTGATGAACTACTAATGCACTCGTGTTTGGGTTTTTCTTTTGGTTTGTCAACTGTTTATAAAAATATATGTACATATATATTTTTTCTTAATCTCTCTGTATTTGTAGGATTTATCGATCTAGTAAATTCAGCTTTCTTTCTTCTCAAATATAACTATACTTAAATAAAAAAATAAATACAGTTGAATACAAAATACACAATTCCATATACAATACCTGTGCACTCAGAATTCAGAATTAGAGGCAGAACAATTTCAAAATCCTCAGCCAGATACTATCACAGGACAGCAAGAACAATTTTTTTTTTAATGTTTGTAAGAATTTACCCGATTTAAGCTTTAGTCATTATAATTTCCCATAAGGAATTTATCACAATAATTATTACGGAAACATTTTCCTTAGGTGCTGTAGGGGTTTATTGGTATTTATGTTTGCTGCCAAACTACAGAAGCAGTTGAAACAGTTTCTCTCTCTGTTGCCACAAAATGAAAAATGCACTCCTAACTTTTCTGAAGAATAACGGTTTCTCATATGCTATTCTGAACAGTGATGGGATTAGATGCAGAGAAGAAGTTTGCAACATGTGTGAATAACTTCTGAGCACTTTACATATCATACATAATTTTATATGACTGTAATATAAAGAATAGTGTATTTGAAATACATAGCAGACAAGAGCATTGTCACCTAATATATATTTAATATATTTCATTCCAGTCTGATGTTATGTTACACACATTAGTGAACATGTATTCTCAAACTGCAATCTAAACTCTGGCCAAGACCTAAGTATTTGTACCTCATATTAAGCCATTGTCAAGGAAATAAATGTCCCCTTCGTGTGACTCCTCGTTCTTTTACTTTGCAATAAAATTAATTATTTGACTTTGTACACTTTAAAAGTCTTTACATCACTAGATTTTTTCTAGGTCTTCCTCTGCGCTTCCCTAAGCTTTTTCCTTGGTTTTGGCTGCTGCACCTCTTCTTCTTTCTGTCTGCTGGCTTAAAATCAGAGTCACTGTCAGAAAGTTTTAGTTTTCCTCTTGATCCTGCTGTGTTCTTCATCGCTTTCTTGCTTCTCTCCTCTTCCTCCGCTGCTGAATCGAAGGATGTGTCGCTTTCAGACGATTTGTCTTCACTTTCTTCATCGCTGCATTGTGTTCTGTTTAGCTCCTGCACATTAAGTGCTCCAGTCTTAGTGTTTGATACCTGACCTTCCATTTGAACTGACAGAACCGTGTTACCCGATCCAAAGCTCTTAGGCCGTCCTATGGGTCTACCCGTGCTTCTCCTTTTCTTTTTAAAGCTATGTACTCTCTCCTTCTGCACCTCTTCTTCTGTATCCTCTTCTTCTTCTGCATTGTCAAGGCCAGAGTCCACACTTCTGTTGTTCCCTTTACACTGAGCATCACCAGTGTCACTTTCCCTTTCGTTTATCTTTTCCTTCGTCTGCTCACGTCCAGAGCTGGATGTGTGGTAACGCTGGATGTGACTCTTCAAGCTCACGTTGTGATTGAAGCATTTATCACAGTGCTGACACTTGTAAGGTCTCTCCCCTGTGTGCAGGCGCATGTGGGATTTCAGGTGACTCGGCTGGTTGAAGCCACGTTGGCACACCGAGCACTTAAAAGGCTTTGCTCCAGTATGAACCGCCAAGTGTCTCTGGAGAGAAAGCGGCCAAAGGAAGTCCATCCCACAGATGTGACATGTTAGCTGCCTGGGGCCTCTGTGGTCTTCCAGGTGAAGTGTTCGCTCCCTATTAGAGGCAAATGTCTCTGAACAGTCTGGACATTTATAGGGTTTTCCTTCAGTTTGGTGGGTCTGCTCATGGGTCATTTTGCCCACCTTTGTTCTGAATGTAACGTGACAATATTTGCACCGATGCTCGTAACTTTCATTGTGGATTCTGCTGTGAGAATTGAGCGCGATCTTGCTGACACATCTCTTGCCACAAATATAGCAGGAATAGGGCTTTATTTTGTGCTCACAGGTGTGCGACTTTCTTTTATTAAAAAACTTTCCACAGTCTGTACAGAGCTCAGTGTGTTGAGGGAGGATGGAGGGATAATCAGCCGCCTCTTCTTCCCCTTCATCTTTGGATTCCTCATCAGGTTGGCTTGGAAGCACTCCAAGTGGGAAAAAATCCTTCACTGGCTTCCAGTCCTCATCGGAGTCCATGTCACCAGGATCGCTTGATTCCTCTGTTTCATTCACGGCATCACTCTCCTCATCGATAACTGCAACAATCTCAGGGACCCCTGTGATGCCGCTGTGGGTGTCATCTGTTGCTGCTGCCTGTGATACGATTACAAGAAAAGGTTTCAACCTCTCAACCCCAAGCAGTTTGTGTGTTTTTAACTCCTGTTTTTACTCACTGTGGGCTAATTCACTGCAATATGAAGTCATACAGTACTATGGAAACAGCACAACCACGGCTAGAAGTAGCAAGAACTTAAAAATGTCTTCTTAGTACTATGACACGGTTATAATTCCATACATCATAAAAAAAGAAAAAAACTGAAGTTAAATTTCTTTTACAAGCTATTTCACAAAAACTGTAAAAACCTAAATCAACATGTACAATATATTTCCGAGTGCCCACAATTGTTCCCAATGTTGGGGAAAAAATGGTAAATCTACACTACCAGTCAAAAGTTTGGACACACCTTCTCATTCAATGCTTTTCATTTATTTGCATTATTTTGTACATTGTAGATTAATGCTGAAGATTCACATTTTTTTGTTGATAACATAATTCCATATGTGTTCTTTTATAGCTTTGATGTCTATCTACAAAATAACAAAATAAAAACCATTGAATGAGAAGATGTGTCCAAACTTTTGATTGGTATTGTACCTACTATAGATATTTTACTGCTGACATATTTTAGTTCCCATCCTTGTTTCCTCTCTGCTGTAAACACAGCTTGAATTTCAGCCTAGTTCACCAGAAAACTCTTAATTTTTCTCATGTGACTGCTGGTTGTAGCTGAATCACTAATGGTTGAAAGAATAAAAGAGAGCAGAAATTTTGTTCTTTTCAAAATATCTGAATCATTTTATTATTGTCAAACTTTTAAATGTGCATGTAGAATAAAGTGAAGTTAATGATATCCCTTTGGACGCCAGAAAGTTGAAAATCCATTGATTCTTTCAGTTTTTGGCCTTGATAAAATTTAAAATTTCTACATTTTCTTTTTAAAGACAACATGCCTTTCAACCCACCAGCAGGTTTTGGAGTCTACAGGTTTAAGACTGCACAGAAGATGCTTGTAGCTAAATAAAATAATCCAAAATGTCCAAATCCAATTAATTTTACAAATGCCACAAAATCAAATAATATGAAAATGGCATTAATTGCAAGGTTATGCAAAACTTGAGTACAAAAAAATAAGAAAAAAACATGACCTTTGAGAGCTCCACATGATATAGACAAACTAAACAGTGCACAATTATCTTAATCTGTACGCTAAACTCTTGCGTGTGGATGCGTAGCAGCATGTCTGATTGCTGATGTCTTACTTCTGTGCCTCCTGTCAGATGTTTATCTTCAGCTGCTGGTGCACAACCATCAGCCTGACTTTTCCACTGGTACGTGTAGCCACACTGAAGACAGTGCTGGTCCACGATGACGAGGAGGCCGCGGGTGACCTTGTTCATCTGAAGTTCACCTCCACATGACGGACACTTGGAGCTGAACAGCTGGAGAAGCCGCTTTTCATTCACAACAAACTTCCCGGCCATCTTTAGAAGAGCAGCTCTAAAATAAATAATTGAAGTGAAATATGACACACCAATCTGCTGTCAAAAAAAAATTTTAAAAAGTGGTCAAACTGTGGAAAAATGCTTCAAGAAGAACTTACTTTTTCCTGATTAAATCCCTATCCACATTTTTTGCTTGCATCTGATTATATGTAGATATGAATGCATCTGAGGGATCATCTGGACATGAGACGTCTCTGGGGGCCAGGCCTTCTTGGGAGGCTGCAAATTAATTATGAACCGATCAGGAACAACATTATGACCACTGACAGGTGAAGTGAATAACATCGATCATCTTGTTATAATGCAACGTTCTGCTGGGAAACCTTGACATTCATGTGGATGTTTGACATGTACCACACACCTAAACATTGCAGCTCAAGCAACCCCCCCAAGATCCAAATCTTATTGAGCATCTGGGGGATGTATCAAGATAAGTCTGATCTATGTAGGTCACACTCTGCAACCCAGAGGATCCACAGAATTCACTGCTGCAGGACATCCCCAGAGGTCCTGTGTCCATCACTGGGTCAGAGGAGTTTTAGCAGCATAAAGGGGACCAACACAATATTAGGCAGGTGGTCGTAATCTTATGCCTGATTGGTGTATGTAAGTACACATAAAAAATGCATCATTATACTTAATTTTTTGCTACACATGATTTAACATTACCCGATGAAGCTGGCCTTGAGTCTTCCGAACATACAGTTGGGCCATCACATGTTCTGAGTCGATCATGTTCATAAACAACTTCTGTGTTATCCACAGACTCCTACACACAGTGACAAAAAGAAAAGCTTTAAAAAGACACACAATGTGTTAACAGCAGAGTGTGGTTGATGATGTAGTGCTTATGTGCGGACTGGATGAGAAAATATATGTAAACTTTGCGTGGGGACTGACTGTATGATGTGTATACTTACTTCCACAGTATTAGCATATAGACCTACTGCATGGAAACACTACAGCTGTAATGGCACATTACGCACCTGTCAGTGTTAGGAACATCTGAGGCACGATGCAAGGACACAAGACGTGGGTTAGACAGTTTGCTCATTAATTTACAATTTATTCTGCACTCTTATCTTGACTTTTGTGTATATTATTGTCAATCACATATGTTCCTGTCAATACTTCTGCTGGTATATTTGATCAACACCCCAGGAGTCCTGTCCACTGTGACACCAGGGTGCAGCACTGTGTGATGACGGTGCAGGTCGGAGGTTAACCCTCACCTCACATTTACTGCTGCCCAGGTTCGGCTCTGGATCCTCTGACTGTGGACACACTGTTGGAACAGAACCAGGCTTCAGCTGCACGCTGTCAGTGAGCTGTACGAAGCAGTCATCGTCAAAGTGTTCCCGACAGATAGTGATGTCAGTCCACGATGACTCTTTAAATCGCTGTTTATTGACTGTGGCCAGAAACTGAACCCACTCCAGCCTCCTCTCCGGGTCCTCCGGTAACTTGAACCGTTGCGCACTGCGACGAAGCGAATCACATCCGACCACGGAGCACATCCCGGATATAAGTTTTGTCCCCTCCGAGTTTAAAACTGCCCGAAACTCTTTATAAATGTTTGCTGGATCCGGGATGCTGACAGGGTTTGCAGTTTAAGCAGCGCTGAGCTAAATTAGCATGCCGCTGTTGCTACGGTAGCGGTGGTGGCTGGATGGGCGGGGCTTAGCGAGCGGGTTCGAATGGTTTGTTGTCAGGCGTACACCGGCCCCAGTCATGTATCATCTATCAGCTATATTTTTATGTTTATTTATTTATTTAGACTGTGGCAAATAGCTTAGTCACTTTATTGACCGGTGGATTTTGTAGAAAAATATAAAAAAATATATCTTTTATGCAATTTATCTAATTTTTCTGCATTATTTATAATCAGTCCAGGCGTTTTAAACAACTGAAATAGCTTTAGCCATTAGGCCTCAATTCTAAAAATTAATCAAGGTCCTGAAAAATGTCCCACTCATAAACACTGCTATAAAAATGTATATCAATGCCATTTTTCTCTTTCACGGAGTAATCTGATCATTACTGCCAAATATACATTAATTTTCAGGAGTTTATCACTTATTTACTTAGTACCACTGTTTTTTTAATTTTCAGAAGCACAAACACGAAATATTTTACTCAAAGTTAAAGGCATTGCAGTCTGGTTTATGTCAATGAACAGCAACAATGTTGATTCTGATTCAGATTGTTTCATTTTTCTTTGTTGTTGTTGTTGTTTTGCTTTTTTTGCTGTATTAAAGAGCACTGCAGGGAAATGCAATAATGACTATTTAGTAATCATGATCACAAATTTATATTTTCCACTTTCACAGAGTAAGGTTTTAAAAAGCAACATCAGTACTTCAATCAAACAAAGTTAGTACAAAGAAACTACAGTCCCGATAACTAAAACAGCATAGGGAGCTGGAAAATGATCATCCAAGAACTAAAGACGCAACAGGGTGAAAAAATCTGGCAGATGAACAGGAGGTCTAACAGGAGGATAGAAAACAGGGCTGATGAACAGGAGACAAAACGGATATTCCAGCAGGGAAAGCAGATTTACAAGAAGAAACAGAAAAGAGTACACAGACAACCAGATGGAGACACAAATAGGGAATCATAAGAGCCACAGAGAAAGCAAACACACATGAAGGGATATCACACCCTCTTTTATTTACTCCCAGAATATTGCATAAGGCATGTCTTTTGTTGCAGCAAATGTCAAAAGTAAAAACATTAACAGGGCTGGACAGATCTTGTATTTTGTGTATAACTAAAGTGAAGCAGGTGTCAAGACAAAGAAGTACCTATCATTTAAAGGGGTGCTCCACTCTGATCTACTTTTGAATTTTCCAGTGACTTATTGCTACATTGTGTCACCCTAAGCAATTAATATTTTTACAACAATGAACATTCTATTGTTAGACTAGCTACAGACAGAAATAACAGATTCAACATAGCGACAGTGAATTAAACTGTGGTTTTCTGTTGATAAAGAAAAAAACATACACTTTTTGACTGTAGACCTCTGAATGGTGATTTTTTTTAGCTTCTGAAACCTTTTGTGTCTTGGGAAATGTGCTAAATCAGATGCATGTCAATAAAGATTCCAGCAGGTAGCGCTATTGAGCTTTCAAAGTTCTGAAATTAGAATTACATAAAGCCCAGGATACTAAGACTGCAGTCAGTAGTTGGCTGTGATATTGTTCAGTAATATTCAACAGCAAGAACCCTATTTCTTGAAAGCATACCCTCTGTTTTGATTGATTTGGTCGCTGTATTTTATCACATTTTGCTCCACAGTCTGATGTTAGGAAGCATATGCTCACCAAGGCTTTGATAACATGACACCTTAGTACATGTACAGCAGAAGCGTAGCGGCAGCATCGTGTACATGTGAAGCTGTGTGTGGATTTGTGAAGCAGTTAACACCTCTAATCCCTCAACTCAAAGAACGCATGTCTTCCAGGAGGTGAAGCACAAACTGTAACTACAGTACAAGCTTCATGTTTTGTGTCTCAGGGGATTTGTGACTTTACTGTAAAAAGTAGAGTACTGTCTGGGAAAAATCTCCTCTAACTTTCTGTTTTGGTGATGAAAAGTCATTTTTGTGGATTCTATCAACTTGAAATGACACTTCGTCCCATTAAAATGGGATTGTAGTTTTAGTGAAAGTCCAAAAAATTTGATCCTCTCTTAGCTTTGCGCATCTGACATCATCATGTTCAGGTTTTTTCAGATTCTTCAACCGTAGCTCTGTCTTTCAGCAAAGCAAATGCATAAGCTGAAAAAATATCAACCTAACTTTGCTTTAAATAAGGTTGCATTGATGCAAACTGTTCATTTGAGAGGTATCAAATAATTCAAGCACATGTAACTTAAACCATTTGCATAAATATAACTTCATCTGATTATACGTAATTGAATTGCATGTTACCCATTAAAGCAATTTATTTAATATGATCAAACAATTCAGGTTTTTCAGTGTGTAAATTACTCTCAACAGTCAGTGAAGTCTGTTTTTTAACCTTTTAACCACGACTATAGCACCATTTGTTGGGAGTCAGCCACATGTTCTTTTATTGACAGTGAAGCTGGTGACACAATGACACATTACACAGCCTCGTCTGTGTCAGAGGGAGATTTTCAACGCATGAATCACGCCTCAAGAGCCCTGGATGCCTGAGTAATAGTCTGAATATAAGTGGATGTCAAAAGGTGAAGGATCTTAAGGGTCATTTTCAAAGTTGTCTGAGAAAATATGTTAACTTTGCAGCAAATCTTTCACACACTGACGCTGCTCAGTCACTTAAAGCCTGAGTTATATCTTCTAATGGTGATTAGTCCACAGTATGGACGTGTGGTTGAAATATGGGTTCAGGGTCACCTCTGCAGTTTTGAACACATGGCCCCTGAACAAACACGAATGACTGCAGCCTCTGCAGCAGCAGCCTTGTGTGGCAGGTGGCGACAAGTTGCTCTGCTGCGTCCCTCTGGGCATGAGGCAAGTATTATCAATGTCCAAAAACATGCTAAGACTTTTGTGGCATGAAAAAAGATGATTGAGCTTTAAGGACTAACTTCCCTGGTGGGTGTTTTGACGACCTCTATCTGACAAGTTACTCCATGTGTCCATTAATCAGTTGTGCATTTATCTGCCCTGAGGAGGCCAGTCAGTCAATCTCTCATCACACTGCCTCCACATTCATTTGCATCCTTATGTTTGTTTGTACATGCCTGTGATGTGTATACAGTAGCTGTTATTTGTTTGTTGTGTGTTTTAGTGGATTAAATTGCAGCTCTTTCCCTAATGAGTGTTTTTCCTTATTCAGAAATAGAATAAAGCCATGTTGATTTACTTTATAACCTGCTTTCCACGTAGCTCCTCTTTACTGGCTTACTCTGATATTGTCATTCGTCGAATGTGTTGAAACTTCAAACACTGATGCTTATTAGGAATGTGCCGTCAGACTGTAAACTTCAGGGCAGGGCAATAAACCCGGCAGCGCACACAAACACACCGTGTGAGAACATCATTTTCACAGTTTACACAGCAACAAACTCATTCCTTTCACGGTCATTAAGTTTCACTATGAAGTTCCCATGTGGCAAAGCTAGAGAAAATGAGCGAAAACCTCCTCCACAAAGTCTAGAAAATTTCACTTTCTTGGATGTTTGAGCACAAAGGAATTTCACCCCTGACTCGCATTTACGTTCTATCCTCCTCCATCATACCAGTTCTGGGAAAAAGCGAGAGAGCCGCAGTCGCAACATGTCAGCTGCCTTTCACATTCACAGAGGAATTTTGGCGAGTCTTCACAATGTTGTCAGTCAGTGTGCCAGATAAGAGCTCTCAGTTCATAAATAAGATTGATGGCATTGCATACCACCAGTTCCTGCTCTGTGTTTTCCCATACAAGCTTCCCTGTCAAAAGCATCTGTGCTATCTCACCAGCTCATATCCTCTCTGCCCAAGTCCAGGCTTGCTTAGGTGTTTTAACACAGTCCCCATCCACTTATCAAACACACCACTGCGGGATACGTCCTGATTTATGCTTTCTTCATTGTGCATGAGCATAATGGGCAAATCAGTTTTGTAGGTTAATAGATGATTTATTGTTTATTGGCCTTGCGTATCTGACATGTTTTATATATTAGAAAAGTTCCCCCACACTGGAATCCAAGCTCCTTTAAAGGAGCGTTCAGTGTCGAATTCCAGTTAAAGACAAACAGGACACATGAAAGAAGGGTAAAAATTGAAGCAACAAAGGCCAAGAGGTCAAGTTTTTATAAAACCGGATGTTACATTTCCCATAATGCACCTCAGTAACAAAGTAATGTTCACTCTAAGCGCCATACCGCTGATTGCATTTCAGTCTCTGTTGAAAATGTTTAGTACTGAAGCCCAAATCAAGATCATTCTGGTTTATCTCCTCAGTCTATACAAAGCTCTCTGAGGACTTTATACTATACTGGCTATGCTTTTGACCCAATAAACTTTGCTTGTCTGTTGAATTCTAGCTTCCATCCATTAATTATCTATACTCCACTTAATCCCCATTAGGGTCGTGGGGAGCTGGAGTCTATCCCAGCTGACTTTGGGTGAAGGCAGGGGACACCCTGGACAGATCACCAGTCTATCACAGGGCTACATATAAAGACAGACATGTACACTCATATCATACCTACGGACAATTTAGAATTACCAGTTAACCTCTGCATAGTTTTGGACTGTGGAAGGAAACTGGAGTACCTGGAGAAAACCCACGCATGCACAATTAGTACATGCAAGCTCCATGCAGAAAGATCCCAGGCCGGGACACAAACCCGGGATTGTAATTTATTTTCAAATATTTTTTTCTGATCTTTCTGAGGTTTTGTGGATATGTCGCTGTTTAATTAATTCTCAGTGTTTGAACAATCCATACAGAGAAAATCATTTTTTCATTTCCACCCTCCACATGAAGGTCAGAGCACCAAATCGGCACCATCGGGGAGATTTAGTATTATTTCTGCATAAATGAAGCCTGGCAAAGTTGTTGAGCTGTGAAAACATCGGAAACTGTGATGGAAATCCAGGATTGTTTCTATCTGTTCCTGACAAAGTCTGATGTGTTGTATTAATACTACTTGGGGTTATAAATTACTTTTTAGTTATGATGTAGTTATAAATGTGAGTTATCCATTAATCAGTGTTTGCATTGTAATCATCTGAAGTTGTAAGTGCTAATAAATCATTAACACATTTTAATGAAGTGTGCACTTGATATGCACTTGTTTAAGTGTGGATTGGCTGCACCTCTTTCTAAAAGAAAGTTTCAAAGAACTTTTCACTTTTTTTAAAAACTCAAAAATGTGCTTTTAGAATGTCTCATAACTTTAAAGGCAAAGTATAAAAAAAACAACTAATTTTCTACCTCGTTAACATGTCCATATGATGTTGTTTTATGTTGTAGGAGCATAACATGAGCAAAAAAAAGCATTCAACAACATGGCTGAGCATTTCCATGTTAAAATCAGCGAACCAATGACAGTTTTAACAGCAGTGAGTCTGCTTTCTGTGGTTTCAAACACAATAAACTTCAGGATCTTTACTGTCAGGCTTTCCAAAATCATTTCTCTCAATATTAGAATTTGCCATTGTGTAGTGTCGAATAATTTTACAGCGTTCAAGCAGAGTTATAAGTGAGCTGATGTGCTCCAGCTGCAGTAAATGGAGTGAAGTGGAGAGAGAGTCTGGGACTCCTTACATCTGCCCATTTTAGAGGTACATCTAAGCTATTCTAAAGCAGGAAGGGATTCTTTACATGTAGAATAGCTTTTAAATATGTAATTTTTATGAGCATACAGCAGATTTTACCATTTTTTTCCTATGACCGGAGAGGGATTTTAACTGTTTAAAGAAATGCAGTTCTGCGCAAGAGTTTTGAACCCTAGATTGAGTTTTTTTATTACAAAAATAACCAAAACCTTTTGTTCTTTAGTTTAAGTGCACTAACCAGAAAGTCTTAAATTCAATCAGTTTTTAGTGTGACTTGCTTTGCCTTTAAAACTGCAGAACTCCAGTTCTCCTGAAAACATTTGTGCTCAGTTTTGCAGGCGGTTAAATTGTTCCATCCTCTCGGAGAACTTGCCTCTGTGCATTTATTCTGTTTTACTGTCTTCTGTCTCTCCATGTAATCCCAAATAGACTCCATAATCAGCAGGTCATAACATCTGCTGCATGGAATCCTTGATCCTGGAGTTGCTGAAGATCGCTCTTTGTGACTGGCTGTACGTTTAGGGGCTGTTCTCATGCACCAAACTGATGTTATTGTATGCTAAAAATGAATCCAAAACATCTAAATGCTTTAAATTTGTTGAACTACACCCTGTATTACAATTTCTGAATTAGAAATGTGTGCTGAATAAAGCTGCCATGTACTAGATTTGTTGCTATGTTTTATTTTTAACAAACCAAACCACAGTGGATGACTGGTGAAACATGAATGCACACTGATGACACCATAACATTCATTGTCCTTGTCATTGTCCTGCTGCATTGTGAAATCTCATTGTTTGCATTGCTCAGCCGCCCCAAACTGGTACAAGTCGACATCTGTGGCTCTGTTGTGTGCACGTGTGTGTGTTCATGTGTGTGTGTGTGTGTGTGTGTGTAAGAGGCATCTATTTGGAAACAGATACCACCCAACTGAGCTCTCCATTAAGAGTTAAATCAGAAGGCAAGAAAAGCATTTCAGAATGCAACGCATGCTTGCAAAGGTGCACAGGAATTTCAAATGGCATTAGCAGCTAATCTGGGAGAAACCTGCCTTTGTCACGTATAGAGTTACGTGTCCCTATGAGAATGTGATCTATGTCAAGCATGCTCTTCATGGCAAGAGGAGAACAAGTGAGCAGGCCACCCGAGAAAGTTGAACCCAGAAGAATGCAGCTCTGGTATTCATTAATGAAGAGCACTCTTCTCTGTGCTGGAATGAGAGGACGGGAACGAGGAGACCAAGTGAGAACGGTAGAGAGAAGTTTATCAGAGAAATTTGGATTTTCTAACACCTACCGGCATATTTGAGATTTCCTGGTGTAGCAGTTCACGGCAGCCAACAATATAAATGAAATAAATCCGAAGTTCAGCAGCCAGTTAATGTATATTAGAGTATTTTATTGCTTTATGAAATGTTGCATGAATTCAACTGTAAAAACCTTCATACTGTTTAAAGTTCACAGAAATGTCCGTTTGAAGTCAACACTTGGTTGGTTGTGTACAGCTTGACAAGACCGTGATTGTCGGCACATAACTTACAACAGACAAACATAAACTCTTTGGCGTCCTGCTCAAAGCACTATTGTATCTAAAATAACAATACAAACATCTGTATAAAATATAATAATAATAATAATAATTAACCTGTTTGTTAGTTCAAAGCTCACAGTAAACAAAAAAAACAACCCAACACGCCGTTTTCAACTTTTGCCCTTCAGTGGTGACCAAACCAGCAGAGTCACCACATCAGAACACACACTCATACTGTAACCACACATGCAAACATACTTTGAGAAAAGAAAACACAAGCGTCAGAAACAAAGACGATGAAATCCACACCATGATGCTGCACCGTCCCAAAATTACAACATCAGGTTTGTGTCAGTTTGGCAAAAAAAATAAAAATAATTACCAAATTTTATATATTATGCAGCTCAGCGTTCACACATCTCAGAACCTTTGCAGAACCAGCTACTCAGGCTTAAGATATATGAACAGCAAGAGCATTTAGATCAACAGTGTTTCAGGTGTTATCAGCTTAAATTAATCAGCAAAGGGGAGTCTTCCAAACAGACAACATCTACGTGATGGGAATGAGATTACTCAGATTAAATCTGCATTTTCAGGAGAGGAGGGGAATGCAGGTCACATAGATAACCTCTTAATGAATATTTGTCTAGAGGAGCATGAGGCTTAAGTTAATATTTGGGGAATGTGGAAACCAGATAAGATAAATATGTAGCTTCTCAATTCAGTGGATTGGGGAAAGGAATAAAATAGATAATAATAAAAGGGGAAAAGCAGCAATTATATAGATATTTATATAAATATTTTGGCATACACTCTCTGAGAACATGTTGCCCTATTACAATCCACAATACTGTCCAAGTACCTCAGAAGATTTATCTTTTGTCACTCTGCCGGGCAAACTGCCTGCAGCCGCCCAGCTTAATGAAAGTATGTGAGTCAGAGCACAGCTCTGTCTCAACAATGTGAAGTCTTTTTTTTTGTGCATTGGCCTCTTTTCGCAACATCCTTGCATCCAATATATTTGTTTCATCCTCTCTTCTTTCACTCTTCACAGAATTGCTTTTGCGTCTCATTCAGAATCCACCCATCGATTCTTTAAATGAAGATCTCCACTGCCTCTGACTCCAGCTCATCCAGGCCTCTGAAGGGGTTTAATAGCAACTTCTTAGGCGCTGTCTTGTCTGGGGAAAAAAAAAAAGAAAGAAAGAGGGAATGGATAATTATATAAATGTTTTAAGGCTAAAACGGTGGAAAAAGTCCAGGATGCAGCTCGGCTAGCAATGACTAAAGGTTAACAGACATTTTCCACAGTCAAACACACCACTCTGGTGAATGTGCTCAGTCAACAGATCCACATTATTTCCTAACCATGCACATTCCACAGGGCCCGCATTATGAACCATGACCTGGACAGATGGTATCTGATTGGCTGGTCAATCCGCAGTACGGTTAATCAATGCGAGTGTCCATGAAGTGGAGGCCAAAACTGCTCTCATGTAGACAAATAAAGTCTTACATGCTGCATGTGTGTGTGTGTGCAGGATTTGCTTATTCACGTTCTGTACGGCATGTGTGCAAAAATATGTAGCATTCAGGTTTTATACTGAGAGCACTACTGCATTATTGGAGCTTGTAAACAAATGCTCTCATGCATATTTGATAGATCACTCACCACTGTTGAGCTTAGTAGTTCTGGCAGCCTCTTTGGTTTTGGGTCCCTCCACCTGCCGTTCTAGTGTTCCAGGTTCAGACTGAACAGAGAACTGATGGCTTGGCAAAGTCTGATCATCTGAAAGACTTTTACCTGAAAGACAGCAGCACCGAAAATGTCAATTCAATTGTCTGTCAGAAAATCCTGCACACATTCTAGCAGTTTACAGTAACCACCAAGTGATTCAAATGGGTTATACAGCACATATGTAATGTCAAACATACAGTAGGCCACGCTGCCTCAGTCACATGAATTATTAAAAATGGGATCATTATTCCCCTCACCTCTACTCTTAGTGTTGCTCTTGGTGGCGCTGATGGAGGGAGTGGAGGAGGCGGGTCGGAGAGGCGCCCCTGCTGTGTTCAGGAGGTTTGTTCGGGGACTTTGCTCGTCCTTCCGACCTTGATCCTGGTGCAGCCGCTGGTTGAGGATCTTGATCACGGCATCTTTTTCCAAGATCTGAGCGTAAAGCGCACGGATCCTGATGCAGAGCACAATAAAAGACATTTGTGAGCAGATAACCCAAACAGTGACGAAAACACAAATTCTGTCACGACTTGAGAAAACAAAAGGGGACATTCATTAAAAGCATCTACCTGTTTTCCATCTCCTGGTTCCTGTGGTCGGCAACTGGCAGGTCCTCGTTGAAACTGTTGTTAGAGGAGTGGCAGGGTGAGTGGTTAATGATGGTGGTGTCTCTGTAAATGGAACAAGCAATAGACTGAGCTTGATTCAAATGAGATGAGAAGTATGTGAGCACCAAATGTCAAGCTGTAGTGGTCTTTACCTCTGGGCTGCGGCGGTAGCAGCGACCTCCATAGCGAACTGCCTCATGGTGCTCTCCTCGAGGTACTTCTGCTCCCAGCGCACCATGTCTGCTTCCAGGGCCAGAATTCGCTCCTCACGCTCCCGTAGGCGCTCTTGAAGGGAGCACATGGTCACTCCTGGAGGCTGAGACTGCCTCTGAGATGAAGAGAGAGAGTATTTTTAACAGCTGGCAAGAAATACTTAGAATCTCAGCCCTATTAACGGCACCAGGATCATAACAGCTTTCCTAGGACAAGAGGTTTACCTGCTGTGCCCTCAGACTCCTCAGCTCCTGCTCCAGTCGTGTCCTCAGCTTCATCTCCAGGCTCTCCCTCTTCTCGCAGGTGGACTGCAGCTGAGCCAGCGCGCTCTGAAGCCTCTCCACCTTTTCCACATAGGCCTTCTTCCTCCTCAACTCGTCCTCAAGCTGGCGACCTCGTCCCCGAGCCGCCTCTAGGGCCTCCTCCAGCCGCTTCGCCCTGCTGCTCTGCTCCTCGGCCGTGGCTCGCAATCGCTGCAGCTCCCGCTCTACACGCTCCCGCTCGAAGTTCTGCTCCTCGTCTGAATCAGACAGAAAGTGGGGTGGTCAGGTTAAGTGCATGCTAATGCGTGAGGATTAGAGTCAAGGATTTAGTTGAACGCCGCAGCGTTGGAAAGGATGTAAGTGTTTTCACTTGAAATATGAAATCATTTCAAAGTATTCTGAAGTCTGCTCTAGGAAAAAAAAAAGCGGGGGGGAGTGGGGTATCTTTGAGCATTCCACATTGTCTCCCTCTGGAGTCCAACCCAGTAATAAGTACCAGAGTTGCTACATGGTGGCCAGTGTTCTTCATTTAGCAAAGCACTCTTGGAATGTTGAGAGGAGGAAGGAGGAGGAAGGGGGGAGAAAGCTGCCCTATCCTTTTGACCCACATAGCACAGAGAATTCCTCATCAAGGCCATACAAACACCACCGCTCTGCTTGAGTCCAGTTCCTTAAACAGACAACATAAATCACACTCACAACAGGTGGGGGGGAACCTCATTTCTACCACTTCCACTGCTGCTCTGTGATTTAGAGATGATTCGTTTCCTTTGGCAAAGAGGTGCGTGGATCCAATTCCCTATTATTAAGCCCTCTTACCAAATAAGCTGGTGTTATGCAAGTGAAAGTCTTGCATGCAGGATGCCCATAGCTACAAAAAGGGCCCCATGCTATGCAACAATCCCGTCCAATGAAGCATGTTCATTCCAAAGGAGGATGTAACACAGAGCAGTGGAGAGGAATCTGGCTCAACAAAACGATGTACTTACTTTGTTCGAGGAGTTTCGCCATGATGTGCTGGTTATGGTCGGCTGCCTCCACTTCTTTTGCAACATGCGTTCTGGCATTCTCCAAGTTTTCTGTGATGCATGAAAGGTTTAAAATTAGACGAAATTGTACAGCATATGACTGCTGGAGCTACTATTATTGCAGACAGCCTCTATGTGGTATTCTAGTGTTTGTATGTCAGTACCTCTTAGGTCTCTGTTGAAATCCTGCAGCCTCCTGATCTCAGCCACCATCCGCTTCCTCAGCGTCTGCTCCAAGTTCTCTCTCTTACTGCTGCCCTGCATCAGCGTCTCATAGGCCTCCGATATACGCTGGATCTCCTGCTCCAACTGAAATGGGAGGGGAAAAAGAAGTGGAGGGGAGGAAAGGGGAGGTTTGGAAAAGAGGAAGAAAGAGGAACAGAAAAGGAGAAGGAGGAGAAGAGGAATTTTTGGTTAACCTACTTCACATGCCAGAGAGGAGCTGGAATGTTGATTCATGTTGTTAGAATAAAGATAAACATATGGGTACATATGTAACTGTGTATGTACAGTACACCCAGTGTGTGTGTGTGTGTGTGTGTGTGTGTGTGTGTGTGTGTGTGCGTGCGTGGTATAATTCTGAGAAGGAATTCAAACCCGCACCACTCCCTCTGAGCCTGATTTATATCTACATTCCTGAGGACTGATAGCTGTAGTTCCAGGTGTGTGAGCGCACAGGAGCGTGTGCATACACAACACACCACAAAGCACAACTTGGCGTACACACACAAAGACTCACACACACACACACACAGGTTTGGGAAGGCTGCCAGCGGAGGGAAGGTGTGCATGCCTGTGCCTGGGTTGTGGAAACGGCAAAGAGACACCCACCATTACAGCAGTCACACAGGCATGTTTACTCAGGGCTGCGGCCTGACGGAGAAAACTTTCCAACCCTTGCAATTATCATTCTTTAAGGCTGAGACAAGGCGAGGGCCACGTGACATAACTCCCGCAGAGAGCGGAGTGAATTTTACAAAGATTGGCTAAGGTGTCAAATGTCGCTGAAACTGTTTCCACCACGCTGAACAACTAAGTATCGTATTTTAGGGCCTGGTTGGTCAGAAAAGCAACAGAACGGCAGGAGAAGCAGTGCAGTGTGCAAAAGGAGCTATTTGGTGGAAGACCTAAAAGGACTTTTCACTTTTTAAACAGCAGTCTACCACCTGCTGTAGACCCTCACCCAGGCATCCATTAGCTGCATGGGGGTCACAACCCAATCGACTCGCTGTGTGTGACAAGCCCTGAATTACACAGAAAATCTATGGCCTCTCTGGAACTAAAGCGCACACACACTCTCTGGCCTCCACTAGGTCAGCTACACAATGAAAGGAGTGTGTAAACACAGTAGCAGGCTGTGACCTCTGTTTGTGCCTCTGCTGTGGAAGGTAGCAGCTGCTGATCTCATCTGTGCGTCCAGATGAGGGAGCGTGCCTGGAGTTGGATGTCAGGGAAGCAACTGTGGACTAGGGTTGTGTTTCATAGACAGGTGGCTCAGATAGAGGGTGTAGTCTGGATGTCACTTTTTCCTTTTGATTGAGAAATTCATTTGTCATCATTTAGTGGCTGCCAGTTACATTGTTGCGCAGCTTCTAAGTCTGTCTTTCATGTTATTTGATAGATGTTATTGCAACTCTTCCTTTTGTGTTGATATTTTCAGGAGAAAATGAAATCCCTAAGAATTAAATGTGAAATGTGTCAATCTAGCTCAACTGTGGATGTTCTAATTTCTGTAACATGATCTGTGTGAGATGTCAGCTTCATGAAAATATGAATTTCTCTCATGGATTTCTCTTTTTACCTTCTGAATACGGCTGGTCTTCTCCCTGTGGGATTCCAGCTCTTGCCTCAGCCTCTCATTCTCCATCAGCAGCAGCTCCACCTGGTTGGGCTCCTCCAGGCCAGCAGGTGGCAGACTGTTGTACGTGTTGTAGCAGGGAACTTCAGCTGACTCCACAGACTGGACATACCTATAAGAGATGCATAACATAGTACAAACTGAGTTTCAATTAAAGGCCGCTTCAGTTCAATCAGTCTGTTTGGTGTAGATAGAAGTATGAGACAGGACTTTATTTTGGAGCTTGGCATCTGAAATATCACTCTATTCCCATTAACCAGCAAGCTGACTCCAGAGATTTGAAAGAATGTAAAAGCCTATATGAGGAACATAGTTTTGTGAAAGCATCCAAGGCAACACAAGCATGTGAATCTATCCTGTTTCAGTATGCCAAACATTACAAACACCTACAGGGCTAGACTTGTTCTCCGATAAGTATTACTAGGCGGAAATAGGAATCGGTATGCTGGCTACAGTGTGACTCACATTGATAAGCATGTGTTTACGCATATGAAACACAATACTGATCACTGGGCGGGTTCTTGTATAAAAATGACACCACAGACTATGATGTAATGTTACCATAGTTTTACAAAACATGCACAGATATGGTCCCTTTAGTACCTGTGCTGCTGAGCCTGCACTGGCTCCTGGACCTGGTGGGGGATAAATCCTTGGCCCTGGATGGGGGCTGAGTACTCTGGAGGTGGGCAGCGTTTGTCCATGCTTGGCCCTGTGTTCTGTGGAGCATAGTAAGGGAGCTCAGGGTAGCTGTGAGAGGTGATCTTGATGGCCTCTGCTTTAGCTGCTGCGTCGTGCCTCTCCAGAGATATCTGCATGCGATGCTCGCTGAGCGACCGCACATGACTGCACTTTATCTCCATCAGATCTGCCTCCTCATGGAAGGCTCCATCATGCAGGAGCTTCCCCTCGTGGAGCTGCCTGATGGGGCCTGCAGGGGCCCAGTGAGAGGCCAGATACTGAGAGTGCGCCTTGGCCTGCTCATAGGTCGGCAGGGCCTCCCCGTGCAGCTGGTAGCCGCTTTCTGAGTGGTGGTAGTCCCCCTGGTGCTCCTGGCCCTGGGGCT